>NW_013665885.1:331306-331999 GCF_000517525.1 Limulus polyphemus
TGTGATTGTGCGCCTTTTTGCTGTATTTAATTACAGACAATCACACACACACAAACGAACAATCTCAAAGTTTTAGTAATATATAGATATATAAAAGTATAATGTTATGAGATTTAATCTAGACTAAAATTTTGTGTTTTTGTGTTATAATTTGTAGTCATTCTAGAACGAAAAAAGCATAATTTATATTTTTTTCAAAATTATTTATTTAAGTTACAAAGTTGGTCATATTAAACCAACCAGTATAGAAATACACTAGTGAAAATAACAAATAAGATATCGTTTTAAACAAAAAATTTGATAATTATCTGGAGATTATAAAGATTTTGCATGTGAAATTGGAAAATTTTCTAATGCATTAAAGTATTTTTAATCTTAAAATCAAAATTGCTTTGCATATTGGATAGTCAACATTCTGAAAGAAAAAGGTTTATAAAAAAATTCATAATACTTAATTTAAAAACCTGATATTTTTTATACGAAAACCTTGTAATGTTTACCAATAAACTGCAAAATTTTGTAAAGATGTGCTTACACTATGAAAAATCATAGTATAATTACTTTCATGGATACTTTCCTTGTTTTAGAACTGAGTGTATTTTTTATCTATTATTATAAAAGTACCCTATTTTTCGGAATATAAGAAGCACCCTTATTTTGAAGACAAAGTTTTGGGGAAAAAAACCTACAGTT
>NW_013665885.1:332940-333938 GCF_000517525.1 Limulus polyphemus
AAACGTTGTACATTTGCTGTCGTATTAAAGTTTTTCTTCATTACCCATTCAAGCCGTCTCCAGCCATTAAAAGCATTGGTCACGTTTTTTTCTGAGGGAGTGCTGTGGTTTTTTCCATTGTGGATTTCCATATAATTATATTATCCTTACAAAAAAAGGAAGTGATGTTTGCAGGTATGAATTCCCTTATTTCCATTGTCATCATGGGGTTAATCCGACCTCCCCTGTTCCTCCTTTGTTATCTATTGTCTCTCTATGGTTGGGGGGGGGGGGTCACTCTCAGTTGAGGCTGTCTGTGTTTTGATCTATTGGGAGATGGAAACATACATTCATCCCGGTTGGCATTTTCTCTGAAAGTTGCCCCTTTTGTTGATCCTAGTTATTCTGGGGAGAATTTGGACTTGGTTTTTATGATGTACGAAGTCAGCGTTTCACGAGTCCAGTTTGTATAAACTGCCTCCTACTCCTTTTCTTCAATTAGTCATTTGGGTTATGAGATTTTGGGGCTTTTCTCTGTAACCTTTGTTTTATTTGTATGCTCCTCATGTTTGCTTTATGATGTTTCTTCCTCCATAAATTGTTGGCAAACTATCATTGGTCCTCACATCTATGTGTGGATGAATGGGATCTACTACTGACTTCTACAGCTTCTGTTCCTTCTATAGAGATACCATGGTGATGGGATTTCTTCTGTCTGCTATAGCCTCTGGGTGTTACATAGGGCTTTTTTTTATTGTCTCTGGATGTTTGTGGGTGTCCCAGAAGTGTCTGTATTGTGAATTGCCATCATCCATTTGTATTTTTGTTGTTGTTGACCTCTAGACCTTCTATGGCTCTTGCAGCTGAATAGACTCAGACCTTAGTTTCAGGATTACTCCATTTTATTCAACCAACACCAGTGACATCAGTATCAACCGAGATTGGGGGGGGGGGGTCAATTAGAGTTTGCTCCTCATGCTTGCTTTATGTTGTTTCTTCCCCCACAAATTGTTGGCAAA
>NW_013665885.1:334885-357428 GCF_000517525.1 Limulus polyphemus
GAGGTCAGACAAAGTGATCAACCTTGTATAAAGTTAGGGTAAAGATAATAACAGATAAAATATGAAGTTATACTGAAAAAAACATGTTTGAAATGTATTTAGGTTTTAGAGATTATACAAATAAAATCTGAGATTTTTGAGATGAAGAAAAGTATTTTTAATCTTAACATGAAAATCACTTAGCACTCAGAGTAAAATGTAGAAATATTATCTATATTCATGGAGAAATCTTTAATAAATATACTTCATTAACAAATCCAATTTTTTGTGTATGAAAGGCTTGTAATGTTTACTAAACGTGTGCCAAATTCCAAAACGTACTTACTCTCTGCTGACACTTTAGCTATTCCTCAATGTTGGCTTTGCCTATCTAAGTATTGGTCTCACATGCTCTAGTCTTTTATACCCCATGTAAATGCCATTGGCAATATATAATTTGCAAATCCCTCCACCTGCATCAATGCGTCCTTTATTCTGACACTGTATATAAGCACCTCACTCAGCTAATGTAATAATTTTTTCTTGACAAAGCATTGGTCACGTTGTTTTTCTGAGGAAGTGCTGTGGTTTGTTCCATTATGGATTGATTTTTTTCACGTCACCTTTTGGATTTCTGTATAATTATAATTTCCTTTAGAAAAAAAAGGAAGTGATGATTGCGGGTATGAACTCCCTTATTGCCATTGTCAGCACAAAGTTAATCCAACCTCCCCTGTACCTCCTTTGTTATATAGTGTGTTTCTGTGGTCGGGGGGGGGGGGGTGTCAGTCTCAGGAGCCATTTGGACTAGTTTTTTCTGATGTACTGAGTCTGCTTTTCACGAGTCCAGTTTGGTTAAACTGACTCCTACTTTTTTTCTTCAATTAGTCATTTGGGTTATAAGATTTTGGGGCTTTTCTCTGTGACCTTTGAGTCTACTCCTCCCTTGATGGTAGAACAATTGAGGGGGTGGGGATATATATATATATTTATATATATATTTTACTTCTTCACCTGATATTCCTAGTTCATGCTGAGAGATTTACTGCTTTATTATGTGACAAGATAGATATACCTTGTACACTTGTTTGTCTGTTGGCATGCTTTGGCTTTCCACCTCCAGGTGGACATATTTTTTTCAATTCCACAGACTAAAATAATTTAATTTTGGATATGTGGGGTTACAGGTTGGTTCATGTGATCACTTTGAACCAATCCCTTTTTTTTTGTATTTGTTTGCTCCTCATGCTTGCTTTATGATGTTTCTTCCCCCACAAATTGTTGGCAAACTATGACTGGTCCTCACATCCATGTGTGGATGAATGTGGTCTCCTACTGACTTCTACCTGGGTCAGATTGACTGCTTCTGTTTATTCTGTATAGATACCTTGGTGATGGGACTTTTCCTACCTGCTGTAGCCTCTGGATCTTACATGTGGCTTTTTTTTATTGTCCCTGGATGTTTGTGGGTGTCCCAGAAGTGTTTTTATTGAGAATTGCCATCACCCGTTTGCTTTTTTGTTGATCTCTAGATCCTCTTTGGCTCTTACAGCTGAATAGATTCAGACCTTAGTTTCAGGGCTGCTCCATTTGGGTCGAGAAACACCAATGGCATTGGTATCAACCTAGGTAGGTGGGGGAGGTCAATTAGAGTGAGGTTATAACTATTGATGGACACCTGGTATTCTTTCATTGCAGATCCATGGGTACTTTGGGTTCTAGAATTGAGGTTGGTCTTTCCATTTAGCTCTCCATTATCCTCTCACCCTGTGGTATTTCCATTTCCACCTGACCAGTGAGGTGTGGATTTTTGTGCCATGGCTATCAAAGTTACTGATCAAGGTGGTGGTAGTGACAGTTGAACCGATTCTTCCAGGATTTTATTCCAGTTTCTTTATACCTGAGACAAGGGGGGATTCGAGGACTATCGTTGTTCTTTCTCATCTCAACCCATTCTTCATTCCTCCCCAGTCCACAATAGAGTCCTTTCTCACTCTACATTGGCATTCTTCACCAGCTCCATGGATGCCCAAGATGGAGGTTCCTGAGGCATTTCTCACATTCTCATATAATGAATTCATCTTGCCTTTTAACTACGTTTTGTATACAGGGATCCAGTTCTGCAGTTCATAGATCTAGCCTTTAGTCTAACATCAGCACCATATGTCTCCTGCTTGGTTGTATGAGTGTTCACCGTGTTTTACTCCCAGCTAAGCCACCTCCCATGCAGCTCTTACTTACAGGGATGGTTTTGTCTCTGGGTTGTGGGCTTCCCACAAATCTCTTGAATTTTGCCACTCATTGATACTCAACTTCAAGATTTGGATTTTTCCTCATTCTCAGACTTGGATGGTAGATGCATTCACTCCTGCTTGGATGGTATTGCTCATATGTGATTTTTCCTCACTACATCTGTTATTCAGAGTTCCAACTGTATTTCGATCCTCTACTAGCGAAATGTTGCTATCATAGATTGGCTAGCCTAGCCATGATTTCCTTTTCTACAGTTTCTTCATGTGAGTCCACCTCAGCATCTTCCTTTTTGGCTATTTTTATTGAGACATATCCTCAACTCCACATTCTACACTAAGAATTTTCCAGGCTCATTGGGGTTTAATGTCTACAGTTGTCTGGGGTGTGCCTCACAAGGAGTTTGTACCCACTTTACCAAACGTGTTCACCATATCTTGTTTTGACCTGTTTTTTACTCAGGTTTAGCTTTGTCTCCTGTCAATTAGGTTAGACAACTTTTTCATCTCCCTCTAGTTATCTTAAACATCTGAAGGTTTTCAATTCCCCACTGCTATCCAGCCTTCTTCCCAAATGGCATTATTCCATTACTTACTCAATATTTTTAGGTGATACTACATGCCTTGTCTCATGGGTATTTTGTTGTTGCTGATATGTTGATGCCATCAGTTGGAGCTGTTGGCATGTTTGTAGGACTATTTATCTCCCTTTAGGTCCTTCTATACCCTGATAGATCTTTTTTTTTCAGTTTCTGGCCACCAGGGAAGGTGATACATCCCTCTCTTCAATTCTTTTGCCAACTATTTCTCACCTCTACAATCAATCATACATTGATCATTTGTTTTCTGTTAGGGTCAGAGGTGTTATGTGGCTCACTCTTAACTCCTTTCGTGATGATAGTTCTCGTCTCTGTATTCTTTGGGATACTTTAGTTTCCAAAGGTTTATTCCTACTTCCGTGGAGGTGGTTTTGCAAATATCCAAGTTGCATATTCTGGATTTTTACAGGCAAGGAATTTTCTGAGAGTTATATCTCATCAGCTTCAACACACTTATGTTTTTCACTGCCCATTTCTTTGATTCACTGGAGGACATTTTATGGGCCTGTATGTGCACTTCTCGTAATGCTTTTCTCTCACCTTCTTTATGTGATCTAACAGTATTTCTTCTGGGGGTTTTACATTTAAAAGGCCCTGGAATATTGAAAACCCAAAAGTGTGGAACTACGCATGATATTGTCAACATTCCTGAAAAATTGTAAGAGTGGACACTCCATTAGTTTCTGAGTAACAGTTAGTAGAAGGAGGCTAGGTTGAAAGGGTACCAAAATATGGGTCTTTCCATGCTCATCCATGATGCTGATATACAATACAATACCAGAATGGACGAATAAGAATTTTGAAATCATGATTTAGTTTCAGTTATCTTTCTCATAGTTTGGGAGTTTTGAATTCATAGGTGTGAGTAGTGGAAGACTTTTAATATTCTAATTCCAGAATTTGTTCAGCAGTCATACCTAGTCATGAATATGACTTTTGCAAGTGTTTGAAACTCTGCTGTGATCCTTTTAATTACCATAAAGAGTTGGAAATGAAGGATCTGAAAGGAGTAAAAGAGAAAAAAAAACATTAATCCATCTCTCAAACTTGAAAGCAAGTAGTATACTGTGCTGTCAGTTACCCCCTCCAAAAGTAAAGTTGCTTAAAAGAATCTTAAGAGAAAGAGGAACTTAGTACTTCAACTTATACTTAGCCAAGCACAAGTGAAACTGGGTAAGGGATGATGAAGAATTTATGTTTTCAGACATTAAACTTTTCTCAACCAGTCTCTCTCATTGCTAGGAGTATGTGCAGTATAGAAGAGAAAATCTGAAACAAATTTCCATTACACTGAAAGCAAGGCAAAAAGGAAAGAGACCACTGTTAAGAGAAGGTTGAAGCTTGTGACAGGAACATCGGTTCAGCCAGCTGAGAAACTATCTGAGTCATTTCAGGCAGTGAAATGATTAACCACTTAAAGCTGAAATTCAAATGTTATCTCAGGAAAAAAAAGTTCACATGTTGACTCCCTTCCTGAAAACTATATCATAAGGATGATAAAAGTGGAGTTTGGTGCTTCAAATTACTTGGTCTGAAAAGCAGAGAATCTTATTGGACAAAAGGGGATTCTTGCAACACCAAATTCAAAAGCTGAGAAAATTGTGTCAAAGAAAACAACAGCAAATGTGAAAGACTTTTACTTGAGTGAAAAAATGAGCAGACTCATGTTTGGAGTAAACATGTTGGATCAGTTACAACTGATTGAAAAAAAAGCAACATGAGAAGAAGAGGCTTATTCTTTTTAGGCTAAATGAAGCATTTGAAGAAAAAATACTGGGAGTGAAATTAAAGTTAATCCCCATTGAACTTTATTCAAACAAAACAGTCTGAAATACTGAGTTTGCATATGTTCAATCCATCAAACACAGAACTAATGTTCTAGGGAGCAAAGATATATTTTTTGCACGATAATGATTTTCCTCATCTCTAGCTATCCATCTGTTTCCATTATCTTACAGCAGTAATATGCAGTCCTTCAATAATTGCTTACTTCATGGAGAAGTCTGAAAGATGCTTATGGAGTGATCTCGATGATAAGTTGAAAGATATTTTTATGAGCACATAATAGACCATATTCAATGCAAACAGTTATTTCAATAAATTGCTCTATCCCTGAAACCAAGGTTTTGATGAGTTTTTAGCAATGTTCACTTATGCACTATCAAAACTTAAGCAAGATAACTTATTTCAAAAGTGCATTTTCTGTTCTTCAGAGTTTGAAAAGATATTTTACACTCAGGAGAGTTCATTCTTGTGGAGAATTATGTACAGAATTATAGCTTTATCATTCAGGAAGCTGTATATTTATCCCATTGGAATAACCTGCAAGCCATCATTCATCCATGTGTCTGTTACTACAGGAAGGAAGAGGCCCAAAGGGAAGGTGATGGAAGATGAAGCCACATAAGGTTTGTTGTAATATCAGAGAGTAACACTCAAATTAGTGTAGCTCTCCAATCTATTGACAAAAATATTGTCTACTACACTGATGGTTATGCAGCTCAATTATAAAAATTACAAACAATTGTGCAGCTGTCATTATCAAAATGGATTTGGGCATCCATGTTAAATAGTAATTCTTTGCCATCTCACACAAAGGGCTACACGATGGAGTTAGAGGAGCTGTAAGTAACTGGCAGCAAAAGCAGGTCTTTAACTCTCTCTCTACGGGCTTGATGGATGACATCAACCTTGTGACCCCAAAGTGATCATCAGATTTTCCATACTATAACCTTTTAGTATGTTTTGTATAGTTTCACAAAATTTGGTAAACTTTCAGTAAACATAAGTATTTTGTTCACAAACAATCAGATTTTTTAATTAAGTATTTTTACTAACAATCTATCTGTGTATATATGGAGTCAGAGTATTGACTGCTCGGAGTGCAAAGCGATTTTCATGTTAAAATTAAAAAACTTTAGTCATCTGAAAATTGTTAACTTTCACTTGCATAATCTCTAAAACCTCCTAAATAAATATTAAACGTTTTTTTTCTCTTTAAAACTTTATACGTTAACTGTTATTATTTTGTACCCTAATTCTGTATGCATTCAGTCAATTTGACCAACCATGTAATCACTATGAATATATCGCAATTACCCTTTTTTTTCTTTCTAGAGTGACTGAAAATTGTAACAGGAAACTACAACTGCTTATTTTAAATAGCTTAAAGATCAGAACAGTATACATATGTTTATACTTAAATTTTATCGTTTTCTTGCTCTTTGACCCATGTCTAACTAATACCCCCCACAAGTTAAGTTGTAAATTGCTTAGTAAATATGTACCTCAAGTTACCATATTGAATTATGTAATGCATGAACTGCTCGCGAGCATACCTTTTGAAGAATTGTTATTATTCATTATCGTATGTAATCTAACTTTATCCATTTAATAACTTTCTAATTTTTACATTTTAGTTATTTTTATAATAATGAATAAAATACATGAAAAAACAAGAAATATAGTTCTTGCCTGTGACCTCTTGTTTTTTTTTATTTCAACTGTCAATGAAATTTAAGCCTATTTTTTTATATTAATAGTGCTAGTACACTAAATAAAATTTTTATTTAATTGAATAATCTACCTAATAACACAGAATGCACAAAGTAAACAATGTCCTATAACTATCATGATTTATCTGGCTTTCTAACTATGTAATAAAATCCTAAAAAATTTTATCTGAGCTTGTTGTGTGAATACTGTGAGAGAAATTTTCGACCTAGTGGCATGATAACAGTACTCTGTACAGAAAATAATGTATTATAATACATAATTGAGGAAATATAATATGTCATTTGATAGATTAAAGCTTTGGTTATAAATAATGTAGTACAAAACATCAGAGAGAGAACTATTGTCAGTTTGTGAATATGACAGATGGGTCTTACTTTCTAGTTATATGACTCTGTATACAAATAAAATTGAAGGCTATAAAAATTATCCATTGCCTCAGTAATATCTCAATTATACAGAGTAATTTACTTTAAATTCCATACTTCTGAGAGAGGTGGTAAATAAATTAGAGAAGAGGGAAGACCTCCAGAACAAATGTCACTATTCTCATACTGGATGAGAGAGAAAATTTTGTAAAATATTTCCTTATGATATTAAAAACTTACAACTTATAAGATATTGAAATTTGATTTATTAAATATATCTTGATGCCAAGCTTATTCATGTACAATGAGAATAAAGTAATTTAAATTTTGAATGTAACTCTAAAAATTCATGACATGCTAACTTTGGCCTATACATAGCGAGAGGGTTAATGACATTAATCCTTTTTTTATGAATAGGTCACAAGCAGCTCACATTACCATATCAAATAGCATAAACTTATCTTTACAAAATACAAATATTTTACTCTAATTAGTCTTAGTACTAGCGTACCAGTATTTTGTAAAATAGAGTGACATTTCATTTACGATATATGTATATGTTATTATTATTTACAAATAAATTTTTAAATTTTAGTTATTTTTCTTAAAACATAGAACAGTAAATAAAAAAAAAGAAGACAGTGATCTCTACTACTTACGATGTTATGAAGTGTTTGGAATAGAAGAAATTATAAATTAATATATGGATACTACAAAAATTCACAGTAATTTAACAGGCTACCTAACTAAGCTGTATTTGGATCTAAGAAAATCTCCTTTGATCACCACTTTTCCCTCTCCAATTGTTATATGCATTTTAGAACAACTGACAGAATTACATATTTGAACATGAGTGCTTTTGATTTGTTATTAATATCTACTTTATAGAAGTAAGTGTAGGTATTTCAAAAGTGGAAGAGGTGAGTGGAGCCACTGTGGTGGTTTGCTAAATATAATGATATCTCGGTAAAGAGAAAAGGTAGGAGGTTCTTATTCTATATTCTAGCATGTCAGTTCTGGAAATTTCAGTTTCTAATTCATTGAATTTTACATTTCATGATGCCCACAATAGAATCTGAGAAAAAGCAGATGATGATGTACTGTGTGACACAAAAAATCGATATTTAGCAATTTTTGTTTTGTACTTGCTTTTGAATTAAAAAATAGATAATGTATAATACTAAAATTTGAATTATAAACTACAGTTTTTTTCCAAATTTATTGACATAAGTCATAAAATAGTAGTTTGATAAAATTTTGAATGCGAGTCTACAAAATGTGATGATGTGCTTTGACCCATACCTGTATGGAAAGGTTTAATTTTAAAAGGAAATATGTAAATAAATCCTCAATCTCTCTTAGTATGAGAATTGTGGCGTTTGTTCCCTAGGTATTCCCTCTTTTCTGATTTATTTACCAACTCTCTGAGAAGTACAGAATTTAATGTAAATTATTCATTA
Source organism: Limulus polyphemus (assembly GCF_000517525.1). Classification (NCBI taxonomy): domain Eukaryota; kingdom Metazoa; phylum Arthropoda; class Merostomata; order Xiphosura; family Limulidae; genus Limulus; species Limulus polyphemus. The sequence continues at coordinate 343,054 of NW_013665885.1, forward strand.
TAATATAAGCACTACTGAGGTAAAGCAAAATTTTATGTCCTTCAGTTTTATTTGTTTATCAAGCCAGAAATTTAGAAAATCAGACCTGCTTGCCATGCTACCTGTCACATCCTTTCTTTCACAAATTGCTAACAGTTCTTTCTCTGAGGTTTTTTATATTATCTATAACCAATGGAAAGCCAAAGTTTTAATTTATGAAATGATGCATAATACTACTATGTTTTCAATACAGAGTATTGTTAATTTTGTTTTCAGTTTGAAAATTTATCTCATGGGGTTCAGATCGAGCAGAAAAGGGAATTAATTCAAACCCCTTTTTTCCTAGTTAAAAATTGTTTAGTGTACTAGTACCATCATTATATAAAGTAGGGTTAAATTTCATCGACAACTAACAAAAAACCAGGTCAAAGGTAAGTACTGTATTTCTTGTTTTCTTATATATTCATTATTTATGGCTATAAAATTAACTAAAATGCAAAAGTTATAAACGTATTAGGTTATAAAAGGTTAGGTTAGGTAAGACAATGAAAAAAAAATCCTAACAAGGTATGTTTGTGAGCAGCTTGTGTGTTACATCATTCAGATGTAATTAAAATTTAATTAGACTACTTTACTATCAGTGTATTTTAATTAAATTATTATCATCAAGTAAGTTTATAATTTAAATTTTTATATTATCTCTGTTGTGTTCCTTTATTTTAGAGAAACTTCTAAAACAGCAATTAAAACTACAGTTTTTTCTGTCATGTGATTTGCTCACCATTACAATTCTCAACTTTAAAGAGCTCTTATACAAATAACTGGGAGTAGATAACATAGACTGTTATGCTAGGTAATCAAAGTCTACTACCCAGGCATATTTCATAACCATCTGGAAACATTAGAACATTTTCTTCCCTCCCCAGGAAACCATTGTAAATTCTTTCAAAGTTTAAGGTCAGCCACACCCACTTTTGAAGTCAAAGCTTTGTTGCTAAGCGACAGCTTGAAGTTAAATGGCTTGCTTATAACCAATAGAAAGAGCAGATTTCCCTGTATTTGGGTAACTTAGAGAAGAGACTAGCCTATATTTGTTTGAAGCATAACATATAAAATAAAGCTTAGTCCATTGTCGAGTGTGGGGTTCCTAATGGCTGTACTTTCTCACCTCATACATATTAGATGGATAGACAGTTAAATTGCATTTAGGTTTTTATTTTTATATTTTAGTTAATTATGTATCATTTATGTTTTAAAATTCAAGTATAACTTGCTTTTGCCTAGATTGTGAAACTTAACAAACACAATGCATGTGTAAGCACCATCTTGTTTTTTGTGCACAGACTCTGCTGAAATGACTTTATAAAGCCCCGTGAGCATCAGTTCATGTGTCATCATAAAAAGTAAAATATCAAGAATTCGAAAGGAAAATCAAACATTAATAATATACTATAAGTGAAAAAAACAAAGACGTGAAATTATGCACATAGAAAGAAAAAGAAGTTTGAAACCATTTTTAGTAGAGTTGAAACGTATGTGCATATTTCCCTTTGTTAATTTTAAATATTTCATTGAACTGTATGTTGATGATGATAGATAGAGTTAGTGATATAGTAGAGACAATTGACAATAAAATATAAACATTTACTTTAAAACACTTGTTATTCATTTATGAGTTTGTAGAGATTATGCAAATGAAATGTGAAAACTGTAAGGTCAGAAATAGTATTTTTATACTTCATGTATAAAACACTTTGCACATGAACTATTCAGAGTTGAGTGCAAATAACTACATTAAATAATGAATTTTTGATTATAAATAGTAGAAAAAAATCTAAATTAAGTATTTTATATTTCTGAAACTACAAACTTTTAGGAACATTTTAATGAAATTATAAACAATTTGATCCACTAATTTTATTTTTGGAATGAAATATAATGATAGGAATGTTGCATGTTACAATTTGTAGCATATGGTGACTAAAGGATTAAGCTATTTAGAATAAACAATTGTAGTTTTCTGTTACAACCTGCAGTCATTATAGAAAGAAAAAAAAGATAATTTCAATTTATTTCATATAATGTTAAAAGGTGGTTGCAAGATCAGTAAAATCTACTAAGTCCATGGAGTTATAGTATAAGAAATAACAGATAAGATATAAAGTTTTACTGAAAAAGAGGTTATACAAATGAAATTTAAAAAGTTTCAGTTGAAAAAAGTATTTATAATCTTAACATGAAAATGACTTTGCACTTGGAGCTGTCAACACTCTTGACTCTGTATATTCACTGACAAATCTTTAATTTAAAAATTTTGATTTTTTTATGTATTAAAGCTTGTAATGCTTACTGAAAGTTTGGCAACTTTCATAAAGATACACAAAACATATTAAAAGCTATAGTATGAAAACACCAATACATGTGGTTACAAGATCAGTCATATATATCAACTGACCCCATATGAAAAGCATTAACCAATAACTCATGATGACACAGCAACTGTATCAGTTTTGGTGCTCTTACATGATAGAAATGAATTTTGAATATGCAGCAATTCAAGAGTATGAGAATGTGGTATGACATCTTAATTATATCAATTTTTAAGACTTCCTAGCCTTTTCTGGGAACCCATAAACTAGCTTTCTTCTGCTCAGTCTGTAACTTTTCAATATGTTGTGAGACATGAGAACAGAGTATTCAATTTTGGAGGGTACCATTTTCTTTGGAGCCCTGAACACACAGACAACCTTCTAGCACCAGTGCACACATGTGAGGTCACTTGAATAAGAGTAAAATCTGTGACAGTCATTAAGCTTTTTAGGTCTCTTAATGCTGTTGACCCACCCTAACCTTTTATCTTTCATCTTTTTTCCACATAGAAATTTTCATATCATAAATTATGAATGGCATGGGTTTTGTGAGTTCAATTTTGAAAGTTTCAGAATGGTACAAGAATCATCTTGTTATTGGAATGCAACAAAAGATTTGGCCAGTTGAATATTGCCAGGTAGCAAAATCAGATCAAACATTGATGACTTATATCTCAGGAAGTATATAGCATAGAGACTTGAAATTTTGATTCTGAGCATGTAGCACACCAACCATGCAAAATCTGAAGAAAATTTGGTGGTGAGGAGTGACACATTTATAACAATCTTAGGTAAGGATTATTTATGTGTATTAAGGCTATATGGACTTCAAATGGCTTGTCTCTTGTGCAGGAAGCTTTTCAATTCATTTATTAATGAATACACTTGGAAATGAAACAAAATATCACTGTATAGATATCACTAGAATTAGATTTTTTTCTTTTTAAATAATCAGTATTTTCATATGTTACTGACAGGGAATTACAGCTGTTGTCTGCTAAGAGGAAGCCACTGTTTTCACACAAGTCAGTGGCTGGACACCCAAAAAATCTTCCATATGTGTTTGATTCCTATGCTGAAGCTAAACTGTCTGCTGGATACGTTGGAGGAGTAAAAGTAAGTTTTCTGTTTTGATGGAGATTTAGTGTATGTGTGTATTTTATCCTTTTTATGATTTCTGATAATATTCAAATAATATTTGTATTTAAAACATGTCATGATTACAATTACAAATAATTGTTTAGCCAGCAAGCCAATTTATTTATGTACATTTTTTGAATAGGAGAAACAAAATGATATGCATTAGAGATTTGTCATCACAACATTTTGAAATTGCCTACCATATTCACTAAACATTAAGTTTATCTAATTTGATGACTATTTTATTTGGTGAACATAATAAAAAGCCTCATATTTTCAAACATTGCAACTCAAAACCATAGTATATCTAGTAAAAAGTACTAATTTCAAACAAAGAACCAAACATCAACAAAGTACCTTTATTAATCCTTAAGCAATCTCCAGTCAGTTACTTTTACTCTGTGTGTGTGTTTCCTATGTCTAAGTTAACTACTTGTGATAATGAAAAAACTTTCTCCCGACATAGTTTATTTGTTATTGTGTTTAACTTGTAATAAGATTTTCTTTTTTTATCCATTCAACTCATTTTGAAACTATATGAGCTTATCTACCTTATTATGTCATGTTATGTGATCTCTTCTCATTGGAGAAACTTTTGTAGCTATCAAACAGATATGATTTACCACACAAATACTATCACAATTTTCAATGAAAGGAACTAAAACGTTAGTTTACAGAAACTAAAAAACCCTTAAATCTATATATTTACTTTATTAACGTGTGATAGTGTAATTCTTGCTGTATCCATTCGTATTTAAACATTTTTTATAGCTGTTTTCAAAACTGTGTTTTATTGTAAATGATTAAACCACTTGATGTAGCACTATAACAATGTTTCAACCAAGGCTTACAAAAACTAAGGGAAACATTTGAAAATCAAGAAATGAATAATATATTCTCAAGGAGTGATAGGTTCTTAATAAAAATAAATATTCTTTGGAATAGACAAAAAAATTCTAAAAAGAAACAGAGAAGTAGGTTGTTTGTGTACAGGGAAAACTCTTTGCAGCTATGCAGAAATGAAAACATTATATTTTTTCTTTATGAATTACACAAAATAAATGCCAGAATATGACAAAATATTGACTTGAAAGTATTTCTCATTTAGAATTGTTTAAATACATAGAATTGTAATATACAACTGCCTTAAAAGTTTGTGGCAAAAATATATGAAAAAGCTAGAGGAAATCATGTTTTCATGTACAGTAAATTAGGAGCAAGTTATTTTGCTCCTCCTAAACTGTTGTACATGAAAATATATCATACATGCAAAGCAGTATGAAACCGGTAACAACCTGAAAGTAATATGATTAATAGTGTGGGTTTCTCCTCACAAATTTTCACAAGACTACTGTATTAAAACTACTGAAATTTTATTGGTGAAAATAAACATATTACTTCGTGACATTTTCAAACAACTTTTATATAATGTTAGTAAACATTATCACTCGAAAAACATCAACAGTAAAATACTTAAAAAAGCAACTAGATTTTGCTATAGGCCTACATCATGTATAAGTTAGTTGAATATTGAATACGTATTTCACTATTGAAAATGAAATTATATTTCAAAACATTTGCAAAAATCAATACATATTTGATAAACAATACTGATGTTCATGAAGAAAAATAAAATAGAGAAATCTGAAAGTTCACTAGATGGGGTACGTGTATTAAACATTTTTCAAACATGATTCATGAATGTTTCAAATTATGTTAAATATCCATACTTTGAGAAACTGTTACTCAAAATGGGTGAGCAAGGATGTTTTTTGGTTTGTTTTTATTTGGGGGGGGGGGTGTTCAGCTAGAACTCAACTAGCACTACTGATAAATGCATATTACTCCCAATATTTTTTACTTATAACTAAATGTTACCAGTAACTTTAGTAACAAAATCAGGTAGAAAGCTCACAAATTCAGATGAATTATAATCCAACAATTTCATATCTTATATCTTTTTTCAATAACATGATTGATATGAAGATAAAAACAGTTAAAGACAAACATTTTAAATCTTGTAATTAACATGTACCCCAGGAGCTAAGGGGTGTCTTTATACTACAATTTGTTGAATATTAAAAGCAAGTTCAATCTGGAAACTCCCAAAAGGGTGGTTTTGGATGTATCTTTTCGAGACACCCTCGACACAAGTTTTCGTTTGTTAATTGATAAATTTTTAAGTAAAATAGTGCATCAAGTCTCCATACTAATTAGTACTAAAGTCCACCTGCTAAGGGTAAATTCAGTATACATCTATAAAGCCACATTTTCAACATCATTAATTAAGCAATTGCTAATCTTTTATGCCTCTGCTATCACCTTTTTATGTTTAGATTTCAGTTGAAATATGAATGATTTCACCTGCAAATCAGTAGGGAAGGTCAAGGCATCATGATAGTCAGCAGCAGGATGAGCAGACAGGAACACTTTGAAAGTAGTTACAGGCATAATATTATACTCAGCTTGCTGCACAATATCTACCAAGGTGGCTGTGAACAGTTCTCGATTGCCTTTACGTTTCATTTGGAGACTTCTATTTTTCTTGTGCTTGGCCATTAAGCTCGTGATGTGCTGATGGATTTCAGTCACCTTACCACTTCAAATCACTTTTTGCAGCCCCAATTCTAAAAGAGTGTGGGAAATGCCCTCTTTTTAGCCAATAAAAATGTCCAAAAACTGCAGTTCAAATTAAGAAAAACTGGATGGTGTAGTTTTTGTTTTGTTTCAACAAAAATGTCCCCCACTGGCTCATGAGGGGCCTGTTAAAATGAAATAGTTATAATTATATTTGAAAAAAAAATTATAAAGTGTACACCTAACTTCATATTTTAGCACTCATAAAAGGATGCCTATTTTAAATTTTTTAAGTCATCACTTGTACAATTATAGCACTTGAATTTTCACTTATTTTGGATATCAACAATATACAAACATCTTTTTTGAGAGTATTATGACTTTTGATCAATGAAAAATTGATCTTATAACAACCCGCTGATTTTTCCAAGCCCGTTCCCTTGGCCGTGGTTTCGCTAGATAGTAGATAGGGAAAATAAGAGTTACAGGTGTTCTGAGCAATACTAATTGTAAACAGTTCTTATACTACTCATCCAATTGAAGTCCCAGTGACGAAGCATTGGCTGATTTAAAGTTTTTCTTATTATCTGTAAAGTAAAAGCCTTTTTTTTCCAACCTTATTCACAGAATGTTTAAACCTATCAAATATGCATTACAAATTCTGAAAAACAACACTAACTTTGATGAAAACAAATTTCTCCAAAGAGTTTTGTTTGTAAATAACACACATCGATTTTTGGGTCATTTTTGTGCCAATTCATTTGAATATCTTTACTTTTGCTGAGGAAGTATTATTTCTTGAGAATATGTTATCCATTTTTTTTTTTTTACTTTTAAGTGTTTCCATTGTCCTTGTCTGCTTAGTTCTTGGACAGGTTGCCACCCTTTTTAAATGTTTTTTTCATTCATGAAAGTGTTTGCATGTTACATTATAGCTGTTTGAAAGCTCCAGAAGTTTTCCATGAGAAGAAAAGAGAGTAGCTTAGTTAGGTTTAGAAAATATGGCAGGTGACAGCAAAATATTCTGACAACTCAAATCCTATTTATTGAATACTACTTTCATGTTTATCTTATTCAAAAGATGTACAAAAATAAATTGACAAACTGGCTAAATAACTATTTATAATTGAAATCTTGATGTATTTTAAATAAAAAGCGTTATTACTGTGTAACTGATCGTAAAATCTTATTATTTTATTATCAAATTATTTGATAAATGAAGTATTACTGTATATTTAAAAACAATCAAAATGGCAAGAAGCATTAATTCATATTTGTATTAGATGACCCTTCCATGGGGATTTGAACATGTAAAAAATTCCAAATATGAAGAGGTGAATATTCCACCAAGTGAACAACCTCCTACCCAAGTGGGGCAGAAGCTAATTCCTATTTCTACTCTTGATGAGGTATGAATAGAAATTAAAATTTATTCTTGATAGAATCATTCATAAGTCATCTACAATAGATATATAAAAGTTGAGTATGTGAAAGCAGTTCAGTGCTGTTGCTGTGTTAGCTGGTTGTTAGAATAAATGATGAAAGTATGTCAAAATATAGATGCTCAGCTTATACAAATGAAATTTTGCAATTAAAGAGAGCAACTTTAGTTGAAGATCAGCCATAAAGTTAAGAAATTTAAAGATTTATTAATATTTCACCATTTTCTCCAAATTTTTATGAAGTTAAAAAACAAAAAATATTGTATTGATGTTAAATTGGCAGTGTTAGGATGGGTGGTTTAAAAGGTTGCTTCAAGGTCTTCAGAAAACGTAAATCTGTAACCATTATATATACATTAGTAAAATACTGAACTTTTGTTTGAAGTTTCATAAAATAGCTTATTAAAATGAAACAACTGTAGTACCCAAAGGTAAATAAATTTTAAAAATATTTTAGAGATTCGATGAATGCTTACGAAGCAATTTAAAATGGGGCTATTAGCTTATGTTTGCCACTTATGGTAGGTAGCCATGTCTTTCATTATATTAAATATATTTTTGTTGATATTATGTTATAAGGGTTAGTATTTTGGGAAAAAGAAAATTAAAGTCCCCAATCCTAAGTCCCACTGTAGGTCAGCAATAGGTATGTGGACATACAGTGCTTAACTTCATGATTCAAATCACCTAGGTGAACAGAATGTACATAGCCAATTGTAGAACTTTACACTGAAATAGCAACAGTTTTCTCCATTTTTCGCTCAGCAATAAATTTGATAGTTTTTTACAATAAAAATTGGGTTCAGTACCTATAGTGGGCATGGAACAGAACACTCATAGTGTAACTGTTTGTGGAGTAAAATACAAACAAAACTCCCATAGCAAAGAAAGATATGTCTTTAAATAAATGTGGATAATAGAACAAAATATCAGAAGCAAAAAGCAGTTTGAATGTAACAACTTGCTACGTCTATGGTTCCATTTGTTTATTAGATATGCATTTATTACCTCATACAGAGAGAAGTAAACTTGATTAACTATTTAGAAATGCTTTATCAAGAAGCTAGAACTACAGTTATTCAAACTGTTCAAAATAACCTTTTTTAAATTACTTCAGATTTTTTTTTCCAATTCAGATTTAAACAATACATAATTACTTGTTTATATTCAAAATTGAAATTTGTTTTAGACCATAATGTAATTTGATTTCTGAATATGAATAATGGAAACAGAAATTGTTTAAACTAATAATTTCTGAATTAGCAAAATCACATTCAGCTGAAAAGTGAAGAAAATGATATTGCAGAAGTTACTGTAGCCTGAAACAATATGATTTTATATTTTTACTCAGTGTAGGAAGTAAAAAAACATAATTTAAAAATGTATGTATGTGAAGACTTGTTTTACCAAGTTAGAGAAAGTTTCGTAGTAGGCCAGCCAACAGGACAAATTTACACATTGAATGACATTTTCTGTTAATATCAAGTATACTATAAGTATTTAGTGAAAAAAAAATTGTTTGAAATACATTTAGGAAGCTTTAGGGATTACACAAAGGAAATTTGAGACTTTTGAGATAACAAAAAGTATTTTTAATTTTGACATGAAAATTACTGTGCACACGGAGTATTCAAAACAAATACTCAATATATTAATAGACAAATCTTCATTTTATTTTATTAAAAGTACTTCACTTAGAAATATGATTTTTTATATGTGAAAGACTTGCAATATTAACTGAAAGACTGATACATTTCATGAAGATATACCTAATATATTGAGAGTTATAAGTATTAAATTTATGTCAACTTATCTCCCATTTCCTATGTTCCACCCCTGCTCTTCTTGGGTCTAGGCTTTGGGTCATTATTTTAGTGTTTTCTCCTTCCCTGGATATTGGAGTTCATGCGAGTCATTTTGGAAGCACTTGCATTCTAGCGTGGGCATCTCTTGACCCTCATCTACTGTGGATGATCATGCTTTTGATTGTCATTGTTTCAACTTCCCTTATTTGGACTCAAAGTGTTTGTATTGCTTCTTCGTTAGTGTGGATAGGACCCCGATAATTTGATAACCTTTTTTCTGCATTTGTTTTACGCTGACCACACTTTTTGTGTCAGGGCTAGTGGGAGCCAGACTCCTTCAATTTGTCCACATTTGGAGATCCTTGGCAGTTGATCCATGGATTCTTAAAGTTGTTTAAGTAAGTCTGGTCCTCTACTTCCTCATTGTTTCACAATCCCATTTCCTTCCCTCATTCTCGGGTTCTTGTTTTTTGCCCATCTGACTCATTCCAGGGGCCTTCGTTTCCACCTTTCTGTGGATGTATGGCTTCTTCTTGTCTCCTCACAAGATGACTCAGTCCTACATCCTCAGTTTCTTCTCCATGACACTGTCATGGTGGGTTGTCAAAGTGAAGCAATTTTCCTTACACCCACACAATGTTTTTTATTTATCTTGTGGTGTTTTTCCACTCCCTCCTCCATCTGGTCCTACCTGCTCCTCTTCATTTGCGAGCTATAGAAGGTCTCGTGTGCAGCATCACATCCTCTTCTTCTCCTACTGCATGAGAGGTTCTCTCTTTTTTTGGAGACATTTACTTCTCTTGAAGTCCTCATTCCTCTTGGTCATGCCCTCGTGAATCATCATAAGTGGGTTTTGATAGACCAATGGAGCCTTGTTTGGGATCCCTCAGATGCCCCTCTTGCACTTCCCCTTCCCTTACAGACCAACTTTGACTGAAACAATACTACCATAGATGTTCTTTTTCCTCCTCATTTAGAAGGTCACCTTCTATGGATGTTTCTTTTTCCAGTTGGGGGTGTATCTCTACACTCCAGAGGTTTTGGGCTTTCTGAGATCTATCTTCATATCAATCTTGGAACTTGCTGTCAGTTGGGCTTTTCCTCACTTCCTGAGGGCTGCACATTTCCATTTTCCTTTGGGAGACATAATCAGTGCTGTAACTGTACGTTTATGGTGGTAAGTACTATGCTAATTTTTCTTTTTATTTGCAGGGGCTTTTATTGCATATTTGGATATCCCGCAATAAAACTGACCAGGTATACTTAGTCTTAAATCTGCACTGTATGACTTTTGAACATGTTAGATGACTGTTGACATTGAGACTCTTTCTCCTGCGTACCTGATGTTCCATTCCAGAGGCCGCCAGGTGTTGGTTGATTGACTCTGTCAACGTGTTCTCTATACTTTCAAAATACAATGTCGTAACACTTATCCAAGTCATGTTACACCCTCTACTGAGATGGGGTGTTCTGCAGTACCACTCATAGGTATACCCCACAGTATTTTGCTTCATAAATATGTTCATCCTTGACTGTACACTCATGTACTAATATGAGTAAAGCAGAGAGAGATCACTGCCTATCTCTGATGATCCATGGAATTTGAGGCTCTTCCTACCACTGACCTGATGCACAATTCCAGATGCTGTCAGGTGTTGGATGATGCACTTTGTCAACATGATCACTTTGCTTTTGAAAATAGGGTATTGTAGTCCCCCATTGCACTGTCTCCAGTGCTGCAGTCCTTCAGACCCTCCAATTCACTTTTTACCTTCTTCTTGTTGTGGAGTATGGGGTTCTAGCTACTTTCCTGTTCCTAGCTGCTGGTGTGGTGGATCATGTAGGCCTGCACAGATAGAGGGCAGTATAAGTTGAGAAAGCTTTTTTATGAGCAAAGGTAAGTATCTATTGGAAGTAGATATTCAGTTTAGGAAAATGTTAATTTTTTAGTGCAGATACCACCCTTGATTTTCAAATTAAAGGTTATTTCCAATGTCCAAGGGTCAAATAATGATATACTAGATTTGAAATATCATTGGACTGAATGAAGTAATGATATGTAGCAGCAACATTTTAATTTTCATTTAGTAGTATCCAACCTTTGTCATTCACACGAATATAGCATTAAACAATATGAGTATTAGCATATATTTTCTAAGAAGAGAAAAAATAAAATATACAGACATTTTATCTAGTTTGTTCACATGGGCCTATAAAATGAAGAATGTATATATGTAACATTGAGATTGTGTAGCATTATACACCGTAATGAAGTTTTTAGCAAATGCATGACAAAAACGGTAAACAAAATAGAAAAGTAATTTCCAAGGTCATAAAGGTCAAATGATTACAGGCTATGTGTAGATTTAAAATGACATTCAACTCAAAGAGGTAATTGAAGTAATTATATGTAGCTGCAAGATTTTCATTAAGTTGTGTTCAATCCTTGACATTCACACACACACACTCACCAGAACCTATAAAATGGAGCATGAATTTATCTAACACTGAGATTGCATTTAGTATTATACATCATAGTGAAGTTATAGCAAATGTGTAACAACAAGATAAGTAAAGTGCATGTATCATACAGTTTTGGTTTATTGACTAGCTGTGTTACGTCAGCTGACTGTGTTACATTGACAGGCAGAAGTGCACTTGAGGTGTTTTCTGTAACACATATACCAGCCTGTTTTGCACTCTATCTTGCATCTGTAGGTCACAATTTCAAGACAGGCTTTTAGGGTAGGAGGTAGTTTTGTCCAGACAGCTTACCACCATTGTCATCTTCAGTTGACTCAGATTCTGATGAAAACATCTGATGATGTGAAGACCTTGTGATGCTTTTTGAGATTATAGAATCTGATTTTTTTCTGATTTAGATTAGTAGGTTTCCTCGTGTTAGAGGTTATACATAATTGACGGACAGTTCAGTTAGTCCAACTAACCATTGAACTGTTTCGTAAAAAGTTGTCCTTCTTGACTGAAAATGCTGGTACACAAGCATATTCTACTCTTTGCACATGTAGATGTATCTTTCTCATACATTCCTCATGTCCTATATATTTCCACGAGATAGTCGTGGACTCATATATTTGCACATCTGCAGCAAACACTCAGTTGCTATAGGTTCTTGTGGATCCATGGAGGATTTAGGTTCATCAAACATGCAAGGTGGTAGTACCCTTCAGGTGTGATCTAGTCAGTCACTACAGAAGTCTTGTACTCATCAATGGATCGGTTTTGGCACATGCAATCAAGTCTTCAGATTTTCCTAAAGTTTCTACTCTGTGAAAATTTTTATTCTCCTGTTTTTGACAAAACATACATAAAGTCCAATCAATTGGTGGATGGAAACTGCATCTTGTCGGTAGTGAAGTGACACTTGAAGAGAGTTCAGGTTGAACACTGGCTTTCTCTTTTGATGAATGCTGCTATTTTCTTAGTGTAGACAGTTTGTTTTCAGATTTGAAATTAGAGTAACAGGCTTTGTGCCATTTAACATCCATTTTGTTGAAGTCATCTATGAAAAGATGTTCTAGTTTTTATAGCACAGCCATGTATCTGGCATCACAGAGTCGTTTTTGCTGCTCATCAACATCTTTTGCCTTGGTCTTCCCATCTATTTATGCTGTGCATAAATCTCCTTCACTTCTCTGACAGAAGAAACATTTTGAATTGTCATTGTCCCTGAACTGGCTCTTTCTCTATATAACAGATACTGGATCCATAGTTATATCAAGCTCTTTTGATGGAGTCAGACCATCAAATGATTGGGAATTCTGTAAATTTACATATATAAAATACAGAATGACAATAACATATATAGTATATGCAGATGTGTTTGACATATAAATAATTACACAAGTTTGCGCAACCAATATAAAAGTTAATTCACATTTCATATTTCTATGAGATTTGAACCCACCATCCCTCATAAGTTGTTGCAGTATACAGACCAAAATACCCTAGAGACAGCCAAGTGAACTTTCTAACAACAAAGCTTAAAAATAACAGTTTTTGTTGACATATTTTGTGAATGTAGGAAGAGTAAATGCATATCTGGCAAAAATTGCCAGTTTGACATTTGTGATCTTAAAAGTGGCCTTCAGAAATAATATTGATGGTGGCATCCACCTTAATCTTCTATTATATATTTAAGATATTTAGCATGGATCCCAAGTATTAACGAACAATGCCATTAAAATAAAATTTTAGGGCACTTTTCACTGTTTGGCTGGCCAAGTATCGAAAAGTCATTAAATGAAATTATTTTTCTAACTATTCTGGAAGTATGTCAACCAACTTGAAAAACACTTTTAGACCAAGAATATGGGAGAGATCAAGTTAAAGTATGTAATATAATTTTGCTTATACATAATTAACTAAGCTTCTTTATAGCCTTGAAGTAAGTAAAAAGACATTTCTATTGATATAAGTATTAAGTCTGGTATAAGCTATAATTTCACGAAATTTAAGTAATGGGTGAAAATATTCAGAAATTTAAAAAAATAAACCTGTGTAGAACCATAAAATAGTATAGAAATTAAATTAGGAAAACCAAATGTACACTTGTATAGGTAGAAGTTAATTAAGTTTTATAGTTAATTTGGTTAAATATTCTATTCAAAACCTTTTAATATTTGAATTTGATTTACTTATCACAGTTGTTTATTACATCAGAAACAGTCATTCAAATATTTTCATAATGTACATTTTAATAATTTAAGCATTTTACTTTCTCACAACAAAGTTGAACAAATTGACTGACCTCATAACCACTTTTGTGCATCTTGTTGTTGTTTGGTGCATTATTTAATTAAATAAAAAATTATTTAGTGCAATAGTACCATAAGTATAAAAAATTAGGGTAAAGTGTCATCGACAGTCAAACGCAAAAAAAAAAAAAAAACGGAAAGTAGTGTTTTCTTGTTTTTCAAGTGTATTCTTTATCTATTATTATAAAAGTAACTAAAATATAAAAATAAAATACTTTTTACATTATTTAAGGTTAGTTAGGTGAAATGAATAATAACAATAAAATATTTCACAAGGTATGCTCC
>NW_013665885.1:358394-388487 GCF_000517525.1 Limulus polyphemus
CCGTGTTTTACTCCCAGCTAAGCCACCTCCCATGCAGCTCCAAGCTATGGAACGGGTAGTCAGCTCTTACTTACAGGGATGGTTTTGTCTCTGGGTTGTGGGCTTCCCACAAATCTCTTGAATTTTGTGGGATGAAGAAACATGCTCTCCCTTCAGTGGTTCCATTGCTACTAATGGATCTGGAACTTCAATCCACTGGATTTTACTATCCATTTCATTAGGGGCAACATCTCTATCATTAGCATGTGTGTGTGTGTATGTTTGTATGGGTATCTGTGTAAGTATGTGTATGTGTGTGTATATATATATATATATATATTTGTGTGTGTGAATATATCAGTGTATACTGCCCCTCTGTCCATACTTTATCTCTTTACAGATACTTTACTTCTGGACTGAGATTTGCATCTTCAAGGTCAGGAATTCAAGGGTATATAAATGGAGGATAAATCTTCATCATGCATCAATAATTTCAAACTTTTTGCAGAACCAACAAGCAATAGTGCAAGGTCCAGATCTCTTGCAGGGGAATATCCTCATGAGACATTTCATTGATTCTAGTGGTCTCTTAAATTTGGTTCTTTCTCTATGGGGTCTATTTTAATCATATCAGTTTCCTGGCTTACCATTTTCCTGGGGTGATGAATTTCATAGCAGATTGTCAGTCTCAGTCCTCACATTCTCCTGACCAAATGGATTTTCTGTTGTGCAGATTTCTGATAGATATGTTCTCAGTTTGGGTCTCCAATGATAGCTTTTGCCACTCATTGATACTCAACTTCAAGATTTGGATTTTTCCTCATTCTCAGACTTGGATGGTAGATGCATTCACTCCTGCTTGGATGGTATTGCTCATATGTGATTTTTCCTCACTACATCTGTTATTCAGAGTTCCAACTATATTTCGATCCTCTACTTGCGAAATGTTGCTATCATAGATTGGCTAGCCTAGCCATGATTTCCTTTTCTACAGTTTCTTCATGTGAGTCCACCTCAGCATCTTCCTCTTTGGCTATTTTTATTGAGACATATCCTCAACTCCACATTCTACACTAAGAATTTTCCAGGCTCATTGGGGTTTAATGTCTACAGTTGTCTGGGGTGTGCCTCACAAGGAGTTTGTACCCACTTTACCAAACGTGTTCACCATATCTTGTTTTGACCTGTTTTTTACTCAGGTTTAGCTTTGTCTCCTGTCGATTAGGTTGGACAACTTTTTCATCTCCCTCTAGTTATCTTAAACATCTGAAGGTTTTCAATTTCCCACTGCTATCCAGCCTTCTTCCCAAATGGCATTATTCCATTACTTACTCAAGATATTTAGGTGGTACTACATGTCTTGTCTTGACAACCATTCGAGCCTTTAGTCTTGTACCGTATATCACCTGTCCTTAATGGGTATTTTGTTCTTGCTGACATGTTGATGTCATCAGTTGGAGCTGTTGGCATGTTTGTAGTACTTTTTATCTCTCTTTAGGTCCTTCCATACCCTGATAGATCCTTTCCTTCTTAGTCTTTTGACCACCAGGGAAGGTGATACATCCCTCTCTTCAATTCTTTTGCCAACTATTTCTCACCTCTGCAATCAATCATACACTGATCATTTGTTTTCTCTTGTCAGGCTCAAGAGGTGTTACGTGGCTCACTCTAACTCCTTTTGTGGTGATAGTTCTCATCTTTGTATTCTTTGGGATACTATGGAGGCAGTTTTGCAAATATCCAAATTGCATATTCTGGATTTTTACAAGCAAGGAATCTTCTGAGAGTTACATCTGATCAGCTTCAGCACATTTATGTCTTTCATTGCCAATTTTTTTAATTCACTGAGGGACATTTTATGGGCCTGTTTGTGGACTTCTAATGCTTTTCTCTCACCTTCTTTATATAATCTGGCAGTTTTTCTTCTGGGGGTTTTCTACCAACCCTCATGGCCATTTTAACAACATTTGCTAGATTATATGGAGGAGAGAGTAATCTTAATTTGTCTTTCTTTTTCTGGGTACCTTGCATCTTGCTTTCACCGGATCCCACTCTGTGGTGAGTGTTGCCCAGACAGGTGTGATTTTACCAATCCAATTCTGTAGTAGCCACTCATTTGACTATACTTAATTCTGGTTGCAACAGGCTTTGTAGAAGTGAGGTGTTCCATAAGACCATCTAGGTGCATAACTGGATGGTATTACCATATTGTTATTAACCATTATTCATGGACCATCATGAGTAAAGCTAAAGGGGATTCTGCCCATCCCTGCGGATCATCGGATTAAATAAATCAGGATCAGTTTGCTTTTAAAATTTAGAGAATTTGGTTCACCTATTGCACTGTTTCAAGAGCACTGTTCCTCAGCACTCCCCAACGTGCATACCCCCCAGTTTCTTCTAGTGGAGCTAGGGAATCCTTACCACACCTTTTTTCCAGTCACTGGAGTGGTGGACAAAGGCCCTCCTAACCCAGGCCCTTGGATGTATTTCCCAGATGTTAGTAGGAGTGGTGCTGGCCAACACGGGAGCCTACTCATAATACTGGTTTAGATTTGAACCTATGCTATCTGGTTGAGGTTTGCTTGACCCTTCTTATGAATAATTTCAGGTTGTATATTGTTCATGGATGGAGGTCCACTGTCTCCTCATAATTCCGAATGCAAAGTGGTCCCATACTAGGACCTTGGTTTTACACAGTGTTCCATGTCCTCTCCTTAATTCTGGGAACAAGTGGAATGCTCCTTGCCCACTCAGTTGGAGAGTGAGGATGAATGTTCATAATTCTAGAAAGGATGAGTTCTGTTCCTTTGGCTGAGTAAGGCATATATGATCCCATCATTCCGAGCCTGGGGTGGTGCCTTTCGGACTTCTTCAGGTGGAAGAGAAAGTTTGTCCACTTTGCTGTTGGTTTGTTTCTCATTGTAATTCCGGTGGTTCAGAATATTATGACTACAGGTTAGGAGCAAATCAAAAGTATATCTGTATATCACATTGCGGTCCAATTGCCCTGGCCACCAATGTGGGATATAGGGACCATGACCCCTTAATTCCAACCCAGAGTTGTGGAACCTCGACTATCTGGTTGGGACTGGCCTATAATAATTACTCATGTACTATTCCACCCTTAATACCACTGTTAAATTCTGGGTGTAAAGTATGCCTGTTCTGGATGTAGTGCAGTTTCTCCACTTTGGCACCACTCTTATCTTAGTAAACCCCTGTTCTATACAGATGCTTTCTGTATGGAAAATGCCCTCACTGACTCCTCCACCTTCTCAATGTGGGATTCTTGCTAAAGTTGTAGCAGAGGGTAAGTATGTTTTGGAAGTTAACATATTCCTAAATTGAAAATGTATCTCCAATAATACTTACTTCTACTGAAACTTTCCCACCCTTCTTCCCCACTAAGAGCTGGGATGGTGTAAGTCTCAAAAAAGTGATTACATTATCTGAGTGAGGTGCTTATATACAGTGTCAGGATAGAGGGAGCATTTACACAGGTAGAGGGATTTGCAAATTATATATTGCCAGTGGCATTTACATGGGGTATAAAAGACTGGAGCATGCGAAACCAATGCTCAGATAGGCAAAGCCAATGTTGAGGAATAGCTAAAGTGTCAGTGGAGGTAAGTATTATTGGAAATACATTGTTGATATTCTAGATTTTTTTTTTATATTTCCTTATAAAAGTAAGAACTTAAAACTTATATACTATTAAAATATAGATTATTAGCTATGTTTTTATGCTACTTGTTGTATACCTTGAAAATAATGTAGTTTAAATTTTGAATATAATTCACTAAAGCTTTGTGACATGTGAATAAACAGATGGCCATGACTAGACGGTTAAACTTTGAATGTTTTAAATCAATTTAATAGCTCCTTTAAAGTAAAATTTAATTTTGGGTATTTAGATATAAGTTTTTATACAAAGAAATCTTAGTATTTTGTTCTTTAGGAAAATAAGAATGTTTTGTACTTTTTATTTTCAAAGTGATGACTGAATAATAATAATAAAAAAACAACAAGGTGGATGGTAATGTGTAGTGTGCATGCTTCTTTAAACTTTAATATCATGTTATGAACCAACATTGATAGTGGTTTTAGGAACAAAATTTCTTTTATTGTATATTATAGAAAATCATTAACTCAACCATCTGAGATGTATGAATCAAAAATTTCTATTTCTAAAACAGTGCAGTTAATTTATTCTTACACTTCTTCATCAATAGCTTGGTCAAGTAGGATTCCGAGGTATGAAAACCTTGAACCGCATTCAGTCAATTGTCTTTCCTTCTGCATATTATACAAATGAAAACCTTCTGATCTGTGCACCTACTGGTGCTGGGAAAACCAATATTGCTATGTTAACTATTCTCCACCAAATTAAACAGCATATGGAAGGAAGTGTCCTGAAAAAAGATAAATTTAAGGTTTGTCTTCGTGTGTTTTGTAATATTAGTTATAAACTTAATCAGTACATTCAGTGAACTGTCCTGATGAAAGATAAGTTAACAGTAAGTTTTTTGTGTGTTATATTTAATATATATGTATAACCACATTATACAGATTGTGATGGGTAGAAGTTCCTAGATAATATTTTGTGTTGAATATTGTCTGTCATATTAAAGTGTAAATGATGGAAAAATCACACAGAAAGATGACAATGCAGATAGTGTGTTTTATCAAATAGATTATGCTGTACATGAAATAAAGTATTTTGAAGATAAATACATTTTGGGTAGTCTTGTTATGCATTGCTAGAGAATAGTAAGTTCTAACAGCTAGAGAATACTATAATTGACCTTTGTACTTATTAATTTACATCATATCAGAACGTGTTAATTTTATTTGTGATTTATAATTTAAAAAATCTGTTTAGTTTAACTTTGAAAGTTGGAGGATAATTTAGCAAAACTTTTTAAAACTTAGATTAATAATAAACAATATATCGTGATCAGTGCTGTCACTTTCATAAGGTAATATCACTTTACACTTACCCAGTGGTGAGTGCTCTGTTAGAAATTAGTGCACCACCATATTAAGTTTCAGTCAAACATTACAGATGTAGTATGTTGTAGCTGTATTTAATATTTAAAATATAAGCCCAAATGTAATTTAAAGTTTGAAGTAATAATGGCAAAAGCGTTAGTCATATAGTCTTCATTAGATTCATATTTTTGAGACAAGATATCGTGTAAAAGTCCATAATACTTTCTGATAAAGCAGTGCTAGATTTATGTCTTTTGTGTCTGAAGTATTTTGCTCTTTTCCAGCTACCATGATAACTTGTTTATTCATTTACATAACCTATTATTCACCAAAATATTTTATTTTAAAAACTTAGTGCCTGTTTTTATATCATTACATATTGTTTTGTTTTCTAAATGAGAAACATACAATATGTTAGTTTTGTTTTTCATCTTTTTTAAAATTTTATATGTACATGAAATCACTAAGTAAAAATAGAAAGTAACTCATTCTGCTTAGAAGTGATAGGATATTGGGTTTGTGGCAGTTATTTTGATTTTAATGAGTGATAAATTTAAAGAACTGTTTTAAGAGTTTCCACTTGTTTAAAGATTCGTTTTCAACATACATTTATTTGCAGATATTACTGGTATCTCAGTGTGTGTGTGTGCACTTGTATACACACATAATAAAAATTTCTTTTAGGCAGGAACTGACATTAGTCATTTTTAGCTGTGGTATAGTAGCTCATAGAACGGCTCTGAGTTTTTTTTTTTTTTTATCAAGTACAAACTTTTAGCTCATAACTCCATCATCTTTTGATCGATTTGAGATCTAATTACAGTTTTTGGACTCAGAAGGTCAAACCCTTCTGATTGATGTATTTAACCATGCCCAATGATCTCATAGATTAATTTACTCTAATCCTGCTTACAATAATTTATATTTTAGGGTAGGCTGGTACAAATCCTGATGAGTAATAAGATTTAGTTCTGTTAAATAAATGAGCAAATTTATTATTAGGTTTTTATTTTTGATATAATTTTTTTTTCTGTTTTATAAAAATATTGCTGTCAAGTAAAATACATTTCTTAGACTGTGCTCTAATACTTACTGAATGTAATAATTCTAAGTAAGTGAACAATATAATGAGTTTCACTTTTGTTGTCTAGTGTTTTTGTTTTGTAATGGTTATTGGCAGATTGTGTATGTTGCTCCAATGAAAGCGTTAGCAGCAGAGATGGTGAGAAACTTCAACAAGAGACTGGAACCACTAGGAGTCTTGGTACGAGAACTTACAGGTGACATGCAACTGACTAAGACAGAAATATTACAGACTCAGGTATATGCTAGACTCTTCATAAGGAATTCATTTTGAAGATCTGTAGTAAAATTAACTACTTTTCTGAGATAAAATAAAAATGTGTAGAACTCTTAGTCTTTCTTGATTAGATACTTTATTTTTATGTATTAGTTTTAAAAGTGGTTAAATAATAGAATAAATATATTTTTGATCATAAAGTCTATAGTGATAATAGAATTGGTTTTTAAAATTTAAAAGTTTAGCAGAAAAAGCTTCAGTAAAAAAATGTTAAGTGCAGTATGATGTTTATCTCTCTCTAGCCCAGTCCTTTTTGGCATTACAGGGGCAAATGATGACATAGAAATTTGAAGAATTATTTGTTATATATGGTCACAAATTTCCTTCAACATAAAATTCTAACTGAAAAGTTTAGATTTTAAATTTTCTTTTGATGTAAGTTTTATTAGCATTTGTTTTGGTAGAGTAATTTAAAAAAATCAAAAGTTAGCCCTAATTGTTGATTTTGGCCTCCTGTTAGAATTATTCAGATGGTAGAAATCATTAAATTTCCTGCCTGTGCAGATACATGTTATCACTCGATGAATCTAAGCTGCAAATTTGTCACCTGTGCATTCATTGGAGGCTCATTTTTAGCTCAAATAGTTTGAAAACAGGAAGTTTTAAGATAATGGTGATGTCAAGAACTATATAATTCAACTATCTGCATGTTTCTAAAGCTGACAAAATCATAAGTATATCATCTGAATCTAGGGATTATTTTCTTTCTCACACTATTTGCCATAGAGCTTCCACTCTTCCTTGCATAGTTACAAAAAAATGTAAAGTTTCTTGGCTCAACAAATATTGAAGGCAGTTGGATTTTTTAGTTGTCATTTAGTTATAGTATGCCATTATTTGTAAGCCACGAAAAGGTGATAAATTAACTTAGTTGGTTTCCATCCATTTTTATTTATTTTACTCAACTAATGGTCTTGGCAGTTAATTTCCTGGTTACAGCTACTAGAGTTTTGTAATTCAAGGCCATCGGTCAGTGCTAGGATTATATTTTGCCATTGGTTATAGGTAAGAGATGTTACATTATTTTGAACATGTTACTTAAATGAATAAAAGGAGGCCATAGATAAGTTTTAGGTTAAAATAGAGAAAGATAAAAATACTATATATTTGTGTTAGTTTTAATACTTTAGATGATTTAATATTACACCAAATTTTTCCAAAAAGTGTCTTAGCACATGATGTTATGAGATCAATTGTGGTACAGGTTGACTATCACTAATCAGGCATCATCGGGACCTAGAGGGTGCCGGATTAGCCATCTATTAGGTTAGAATACACCAAACTCACTAGCTAACCACCTCATCTTAAAATTAAAATATCCCATAAAACAGTACAAGTTGATTAAGTTTTAATCAAAGAAAATATTGGAAAGAAAACTTTCAAGCGAGACTAAAGTATTTACCTAACAGCGCGCATCTTGCTTTACTGTATTTGAAATTGTTCTAGCCGAAATTAGTACCGGATTACTGATTGCCGGACTAGTGATGGTCAACCTGTATGTATATATATATTGCTAAGCAATATATTAATTGTTCATAGGGGATTAAAATTGGCACTATAAAACAGTAATGAACTTAATAGAAACCAAAAACAAAATAATAGAATTGAAATTCAAAATTATGTCTCCGTTATCATTCCTTATTGTCATCATTAAGTCATAATGGATAATGCCTGTAGTCATAGCACCAAAATACATTGGGGATATTCCATCTGTCAGGTAAAATTCAAATGCCAATGAAAACTCATCAGAGAGAACAAGTTAAGGGTTAGGAGTTGAATGCTTGAATCCAAACGTCTCAACTCCAACTGCCTTTTGCTGTCTGCAGTCAGTTGTGGGAGGGCGTTTACTCTTAATATTTTTAATGTAGAATTAAACCTACTCCCAAAAAATGCTATAAAGTAAAACTTCCAGCCTCCACCATTTTAATTGATGTTTATAAAAAAAAATATTTTTATAGTAAAAATAAACCCACCCTAAATTTGTACAGAACACTCTACCTCCACTCTTTTATTTGATAAGATATATGAAATAATATTCTTATAGTAGAGATTAGCCACCCTAAATTTCTACAGAACTCCCAACCTCCACCCTTTTATTTAATAATTAGTGATGTTAAACAAACTGAAAGACACTTACTGTTCAAGCATATCAAAATTAGAAAAAACTGGACATTCTGGAGAGTATTTAGATTCCCTTTTTCCAACCCCTTTTTTTACTTATGAGGCCAGTTTGGATCAGCTGCCTGTGGCTCCTTTTCTTCCATTGGTACATTGAGTGCATGATGTTTTTGGTCTTTCCCTGGTTGCTTTGAGTCTGTGCCTTTCTTGATTGTAGAAAGGTTTACGGGCAAGTACTTAGTTCTTCCACCATCCCCTGACATTGTGGTTCATGCAGGGAGGTTTCCTGCTTAGTTAAGTGAAAGGATAGCTATTCATTGTCTGCCACGTTTGTCAGAACAACATGCTGTCTCCAACCAATGCCAGGTGGAAGCACATATAGACTTTAATAGAATAGACCCGCACCTGGAAATGTGGAACTACAAAAGTGAGTCTGTGGTCAACCTGAATGGATCACTGTGGTATTGAGATATTTATCATCCCTACACCTTTTTTGGGAAGCATCTCGATAATCACCATATCACTTTGATGACGAGTTGGGACTATTGTTAGCATCCGCTTTGGTTCAGTTGTCAGCTTCTAGACATTTCCTAGGCAATTTTGGTGCTGCTGACCTGTAGACATTGCCAGTAGGAGTTATTTGCTTTGCACATGCACAGGACACTTTATCATTCAACCAAAGTCCTTCTATACCCAGACAGGTCCTTCTTACCTAAGACATTGGTAGCCAGGGAAGGGGATAAGTCCTTTTCACTGATTCATCATGACCGCTATTTCTCTCCTCTATGATGGATTAGATCACGTTTTTTTTTATATCTGGTGAGGGCTTTGAAGTGTTATGTTGCCTGCCTTAACTCCTTCAGAGGTGCTAGGCAACAACTTTTTATTTATTGGGATCCTTCAGTTTCCCAAGATTTATCTCCAGTTACTTTGTTGAGGTGAGTACACAAATTGATCCACATTGCTTATTCTGGGCTCTCTTTGGAGGTGAAGAAGACTTCTGCGAGTCATGTCTCATCAGATTCATCACATTTCTATGTCCTTAGCGGCCTGGTTCAACTGCCCGCTGAAGTACATTGTGCAGGCTGGTATGTGGACCTCCCCCAATACTTTTATTTCACATTACTTGCATGATCTGGCAGTATCTTTATCTGAGGGTTTTCAACTACCCACTATAGCTATCTTAACCACTTACACTACATTATACAGAGGGGTGAGTATTTTCATTGCTATGCTTGTCTCTTCTTTACCTTGTTTTCACAGGATTCCACTCTGAGGTAAGCTTTTATCAAACCAATTCTGCACTAGCAACCACTAATTCAATATATTTTATCTAGGTTGTAACAGGCTCTGTAGAAATGAGGTGTTCCATAAGACCACCTG
The DNA here is from genome assembly GCF_000517525.1 of Limulus polyphemus. Lineage (NCBI taxonomy): Eukaryota > Metazoa > Arthropoda > Merostomata > Xiphosura > Limulidae > Limulus > Limulus polyphemus. The sequence continues at coordinate 368,230 of NW_013665885.1, forward strand.
GAGGCTGATTGGGTTGTATTACTGTACTATGCTAGACCACCACTCATGGGTTTTCATGAGTAAAGCTTAAGGGAACCTGCCCATACCTGCTGATAATTGGTTTGCTTTTAAACCTGTAGGGAACACAACTATAAATTTTGGTGAGGAGTAAATCATCTTCAGCTAAGACAGCTTTAACAGGGTAGTTGGCTTGTGGAATGGGTTGCCTTTGGAAGTGGTGGATGCAGTTAACTCTCTCAACACAGGCACGGTAAATTTGACTGAGCAATAAATTTCAACAATATACAAACAGCATACAGTCCACTTGTTTTAAAATAATGTATTAAAACAAGTCAAACATATATGCAAATATTTTTTATACTGTTGGCTACCTTCTCGTTGTGAATCCAGTGGCTCGGAAGACATCATTCAATAGCTATAGGTTGGGATCCACTCACAACCTGTAGCTGTATACATATTGCAGTCTAATAATGGCTGGAGACGGCTTAAGTACCCTAGCCACCAATGTGGGACTTAGGGACCATGGTCCTATAATTCCAACCTCGAGCGCTGGAACCTCAGCTACTTGGTTGGGGCCTGGCCAGTGGTGATGACAGATAATGTCAAATTCTACCTGCAGTGCATGATTTAGGATCCAAGTGAAAAGCATAGCTGTTATGAATGTAGTGTGGTTCCCCCACTAGGATGCTAATCTCCTATTGGCACAACCATGATCTATGCAGACAGATTCTGTATGGATAATGCCTTCACTGGCCCCTTCACATTATTATTGTGGGATTTTAGTTGTAGTGTGAGAGGAAGCATGTATGTTTGGAAGTTAACATTTTCTTAAAACGAAAATGTATTTCCAGTAATGCTTACCTGCTGGCACACTCTCCTGCCCTTCCTCCCCACTAACAGCCGGTGTTAGAGACTGCGGATTGGGTCAGTCTCAAAAAAGTGACAATATTATCTGTAGGAGATTCTTATATAGAGTACCAAGATAGAGGGCACATTGACGTAGGTGGAGAGTGTCACGAGACAGATATCATAAAAGGCAATTAAGTAGGGAATATAAGACTGGAGCAAGCAAGAAAAAATCAGACCAGTGCTTGGATGGGCAAATGGAAAGAAACACTAGCAGTTGAGTAATAGCTGTAGTGTGAGCAGAAATATTATTGGAAATGCATTTTTGATTTAAGAAAATGTTAACATTAGTGGAAAGCAGAAAACAGTTGACTATTATTGACAAGAGAAGGGAATTTGATTTTTCCAACCTTGGCTTACCCACCCCTAACATTGTTGTTCCACTAATATTATTAAAAGGGATTATTATCTCCCAATTAAAAAGATTTTTAATAGTTTGTAATAACAGTAATTCCTTTCTGGATAATCTTTATTTATTCATAAGTTAATTGAAAAATACTGGTTATTAGAACTGGTTTATTAAAAAATGTTTTTTACTTTTTTATAATAAATATTTAACAGTGTTAAAGGTTAAGCTCTCATTAATGGAGACTACATTATGGAAAATCTAGAGGATGTTAGTTACTTGGTGTAAGTAACTAATTGTCACATTTAGAATTGTTCAGAATACCGGGGTGGAATGACTAACTTCAGGTAGCTAGGCTTGTCTCGGCTCACCCGGTTTATGCTTGAACAGTAAGGGTCTTTCATTTTTTTCAACATCACTATTTATTAAATAAAAGGGTGGAGTTTTGGGGTTCTGTAGAAATTTAGAGTGGCTTATTTCTACTATATGAATATTATTTTTGTTTTGTATAACATCAATTAAATGTTTGGAGGTCGGGAGTTTCACTTTGTAGAATTTTTATGGGGTTAGTTTCATTTTACATTAAAAACATTAAGGGCAACTGCCTTCCCACAACTAACTAGGAATGGCAGTTGGAGTTGAGATGTTGTGGGTTCAAGCACTCAATTCCTAACCCTTAACTGCTTAACAGCCCTTAGTTGCTGGTGAGTTTTACATCAGCATTTGGATTTTACCTGATAGATGGAATACCCCAAACATATTTGGATGCTGGTACTACAGGCATTATCCTTTATGACTTAAGGATGACAACAAAGATTGGAGGCATAAGTTTGAATTTGAATTCTATTAATTGTTTCTGGCGATAGTTGTAATACAAATAATGATTTGACAAAAACTTCAAATTTATATTTCAAAAGATTTCACAGGTATCATGGCAAGTGCTTAAAATGCCACTGTTTCAGAGTTGGTGACATTTATGAGTTACTAATTTTTATCAATGCAAGGTCAGAGCTGTCATGATATTGAACAGTGAGCTTTAAAGGGTCAAATAAAATTTTAAACCATTAATTTTATTTATGAAAAAATAAATTGATATTTCTGTAACATAACTTTTGATCCTATAGATGCTGGTTACAACTCCTGAGAAGTGGGATGTAGTGACACGAAAGTCAACTGGAGACATTGCCCTCATTAAGCTAGTTAAATTGATAATTATTGATGAAGTTCATCTTCTTCATGGTGATCGAGGCTCTGTTTTAGAAGCCTTAGTTGCCAGAACCCTGAGACAGGTGCTTTTGAAAATATTTGTAAAAGTCTTCTTGCTTAAATCCATGACTTGTGTATATATTCAATCCTTAAAATTGGGACATCAAGTTCCACATGAGAAAAAAAATGTCATTGTAAGTACATTAATAAAAACAATAGAATGGCAAATGCCATCATCCATCCTGAAGAGATTCTTCCATTTAAAGACGTACTTAATTTGTAGGTGCTGAAAAGGCAAATATCTTTACCAAGGGGAAAAAATGGAAAACTTGCATTAGATTTTATATTGATTAGATATTTTTTGTGAAATCACAAAATCATAGGCAGGTTTTGAATATAAACCTGAGGCACAGTCGGACAATATGATATACAACTTTCACAGTAAGTTAAAATCATATATTTCAGAATTACACTTTTTTATCATATTAGTATCATCTATCCATTTTCTAATAGACTTAAAATAAGACCCAAAACTTGAGCACTTTCAAATAGTTGACTATTCTTCTTCAGGAGAACAAATAAGAATAGTCAACTATTCGAAAATGCTTGAGTTTTGGGTCTTATTTGTAACTCTATTACACTTTATATGTGATCCTTTGTGTTTCTAAACTGTTTTTAAGTTACACTGGTACCACATTTTATTTTTCTGGTTGCATAAAATTGTTTGCAAACTTTGTAGAAAATACTTCTAATAACATCTAATTACATTTAATTACAAGACTCCAAGTTATATTTTTTTTAAATATGGTTAAAATTTTTATCATATGTACCTGATACAATGGCTGAAACCTACATTTATTTATTACAGTACATGTTTGTAAATTGTGGTTTTGGATTTGTCTGAACAATGGTTTTGACACACCTACTGTTATTCATTTTGTCCTATTAAATGTCAATGCTGCAACCTTTCATGACATTTTCTGAAGGAGAGGTGACAGTTTGAATTTCTGCTATTATTTGTGATAGCTTTTTTTGGCATTTTTATCATAAGAACACTCTCTTTACACTTATTGAACACTCACTTCATTTTTGGCAGTTGATAAAACAATGTCGTTTACAGTGTGAATTTACTACCATAAAACAATGACAAATATGTGAAGCATGAGTTGCAACAGCCACAACATGAAGGAAGAAAGCTTTGTTTTAACAAATACAGATGAGAAAAATTCACATATCATGTGTTGTACTGTAGCAAATTAGTTTCTCATACTTTTTTTTAGAAATCCTTGTATTATTTATTTTATGTATTGTGATTGTACTCGACTGAGTGAGATAATGCATAATATTTTTATCTTTTAAACTAACTCTTGTATTTTTTGTTCATTAGAAAAAATTTTAATTTTTTATATCATTCAACTTCTATGTCTATTATCATGAGTCTCAGAAAAGGAAAAGCTAAACTACTAAAGTGTTCTATCAACACATCATATTTATCATCTGAAAATAAATAAATTATAATAGCTGTATTTTAAGTAAACATGTATTCCATCCTTATGCTCGAACTGTAACAGTTTTATTATGACCCACGATAGTGGTTCATAATAGGGATTGCAAGGAATTGCACAAAACCTTAACAGATTGTTTGGGCAAAAAACACCTTAAACAATAAAGATTTAGTTCAAACAACACTTTAAAACCTTTACTATTGACTGCTGAGGCTGTATTTATTTTAAAATGCACAAAAAAGCACACATGTTAGATTTACAAGGAAAAGAAAATCAGCTCAAGCAAGCAGCCTATTTGTAATAATTGTTATTATTATTCTCTTGCCAACCTACAACAAAACAGCTTGGTATATTGTACCCAAACCTTTTGTAAAATACTAAATAAGATACTGAGAAGGTCATAAGTGTATTGAAAAGTTGATTTGTTTCTTCTATAATTTACATAAACTAAAAAACATCATAATTCTAGTGTACACTACATTATCATTACCCCTTGAAGTTAGCTTTCTCACAAATATTTGATGTTTCTTTGAAGAGCTTATGTACAGGGTGAAACGGGAATTACCAGCAAATAATAGATCAACATTAGATGACATTAACATGTATATACTCAATGCTTTGTACACTATACAATCAGTGTCTTTAGGGAGCCAACTCCTATATTATGTATGAAGTGAAGGAGAAAAAAAAAATCCATACACATAATATTACATTTTATTACACACATTCATGGAATAATTACCTTAAAAGGCACAAAGGTTTACTTAAAGTGATGTTTTAGATGTAAATGTTTTACTTGAAAAGGCTGCTTTTCTACTGGTAAAATTTTATACATGTTTAATGGGGGCTGTGCCTTAGTCTAGGCATATATTTGCCCATTGCTATGCATTATATATAGCGAATTTAGTTACACATAAACTATGAATGCTCACTATATTCTCAAAAAAGTCCCTATGACAATCTCCAGCTGCTGCTTAACTTATACATCTCAAACTATTGGGATCAAATAGTCAATAACTACAGTAAATCATCATGAACTGTATCAGCTAGTAGCTATGTTTTTATCATTATAATGTATAGAGTTAGCTACAATATCAAGTAATCCTTTGGCCATAGTTGAGCATAATAAAAGCCAGCAAATAATATAAATAAAAATATGGGAATTGGATCTTCACCAAATTTGGTATGGAGGTTCGTAGGGTTCACGGGAAGATACGTAAAAATTTTCAGTTTTGTGTTTTGCAGTTTTTATGGGTATTTTAGCATTTCTTACCACTACTTTGCCCCCTATAGATGGATCTCCACCAAATTCGGTATGGAGGTTCATTGCATCCATGGGGACACAAATACAAATTTTCAGTTTTACATTTTTCCTTTTGCTGTTTTTATGGGTGTTTTTGCATTTTCATGTTTTTTACCACTACTTTCATTAATTATGAGTTTACATAACTTCTGTCCAGGGAATGGGTACTCCTGCTAGTTTTTAATAAACTAAGAAAAAATTTGTCCATGAATATATCAAGTCTTTTTTTTTTGACTAGTCCGAATCCAAAGTCATTTTCAAGTTAAGATTAAAAATACTTTTGTTTGTTAGAAAAATCTCACATTTCATTTTTATAATCTCTAAAACCTCCTAAATACATTTCAAATGTTTGTTTTCAGTTAAACATTATATTTTATGTATTATTTTTATCTTTCCTAACTCTATACAAGATTGGACAATCTGATCGACCTCGTAAACATCACAAAAAAAAAATGAAGTAATCTAGATTACCCTTTTTTTTAAATGACTTCAGATTGTAACATGATACTACATTTGTTTATCCTAAGCAGCTTTAAACTCGTAACATTATACATCTATTTATAAATATATTTTATTGTTTTATTGCCCTTTGAATTGTGTCTAACTACTATTCATACTATTAAAGTTGTGAATCACTTGGCAAACGTGAAGCTCATGTTAAGCTATCGAATTATATTACCCACAAGGTATTTCAAGCTGCTCACATGCATGCCTCGTGAAATGTTTTTATTATATTATTGTTATTTATTTTACCTAATCTAACCTTAACTAACATAAAGAGATCCCTGTTCTTACATTTTAGTTACTTATGTAATAATAAAGAAAACAAGAAATATAGTACTTACCTGGTCTTCTGGGAAGTTTTCACCCAGCTAATGAGAGACAGCTAGAACTGTACTTTAAATGTTTATGCTGACAGTCTATATTGGCTACTCATAGTTTCTTGTACAAGAGCTCTTAAACTTGAGAACTTTAACCATGAGTGGATCACATGACACCAAAAACTGCAGTTTTAATTGCTGTTTTAGATGTTTATAGTAAAGTAATTTAATTCAATTTTGAATTTAACTCAGTAAAATCTCATGACATGCAGAAAGGGGTTTAAAGGGTGAGATAGTCAAAGGGTTAATAGAAAAAAAAAAGAACTTTGCTGTATGTAATCACTACTTTTGAGGACTGCGTGTTTATCTCCTTAAATTTATACCGGATAAAATATGTTTTGTAATTTGGTGATAATTAATATCTTTTTTGTAGTGAGAAATCGTCTACTTTTAAATATGGTAACTAGTAACACAGTAAAGAATATTCGGTAAAAGTAATGAATTTATTTTTAACAATCCTAAGTTGAGACTTTTAAGTACTGAAAACTATTCTTTACAGTCTATTTCATGTTTATAATACTGTATCAAAGTTGTGTACTTGCTTAGAACTGTTCTTGTCAATCTTGTACATTAACAACTATTTGAGGACCGTGTTTGAACCCTCCTCTTACAAAACTACAATGTAGTTTTGTTTTGAGATAGTAAAACAACAGGTTTAACTTTATTTTTAGTTACTATAAAACTTACCATTGATTTTAAAGATATTTCAGATATTTACATATTTTCAATTTTTACTTTAATGGAACTATGTTTGTTAATTTTGTTAGAAAATAATAGATTTCTTCAATTCTGTTTTAGAATTGTATATTTAATAGTATGTTTTTGGTATCCCAGAAAAATAAGTTTGTTTAATTCTATATTTCAGTTATATATTTAGTAAGAACTATATTCCTGTTAATTCAATAAAAATCACTGTTTTGTATGTGACTACTCTGTAGTTGTGTGTCTTTAAGAAGTTTTTCTGACAACAGGTTGAGTCCTCTCAGAGTATGATCCGGATTATTGGGCTCTCTGCTACATTGCCCAACTATCTAGATGTGGCTAGATTTCTCTGTGTAACACCACATACTGGTTTGTTTTTCTTTGATGGGAGGTTTCGGCCTGTCCCTCTTGGCCAGACTTTTATTGGTGTTAAATCCCAGAACCCACTTCAGCAGCTTCAAGAAATGGACGAGGTTTGTTATCAGAAAGTAGCCAGTACAGTGGAGAAAGGTCATCAGGTAGAGTTTGATAAATTCAAATGGCCAAAACTGATGATTAATTTTGAGTAGTTTTAAAGTTGTTTAAATGAAATTGGTCTCAATACTTTTTAATTTAATAATTTTAAGTTCTTTTTTTACAAAGTTTTGTACCTTGTATTATAATACTCAAAATAATTTTTTGTATAAGAAATATTGAAACATTTTTATGATTTTACTATGATTCTTTCATAAAAAAGTATTCATTGTAGTTTTACAGGCTTTCATGGTTTTAAGTTTATTGCAATCATTTGAAATCTTGTATCAATTTGGATTGAAAGAGTTGTTCCCTTATATCTGTGAGAAATGTTCATCTATGCATCAAGTGTGTCCCATTTTTTATGTTTGTTGAACTGGTTGATAATTTTTTAATAACTAAACAATATCAAGATGCATGATCAACTTCATCACTAAATAAACTTGAAAAAATACTTTTTAACTACAACATTCTAGAATAAAATAATCCCCAAACATTCATAACTCCCATTATTCATCTTCAAGATCAAGATGCTTATTTCATTGATTTTTCAGATCACTGAATAATTTGAAGTTCAAGTATATTTGTGGTTTCCTGAAAAAATGACATTGTTTTAGTGGTCAAACGTTTTTCTTTTTTCAGGTAATGGTGTTTGTACATGCTCGAAATGCTACTGTCAGAACTGCCATAGTACTGAAAGAAATGGCTCAGAATAAAGGACAGTTATACTTATTCTGTGCTGATCAGAACCCTCAGTTTGGTGCAGTAGAAAAGCAGGTTAGAACTAGATATTTACATCACAGTTATTGTGATATTTTAATTAAATAGAACTACAGTTGATTATCTAGTTTTTTTTTTATCAAATATTTGATTTGTAATACAAATTTGTTATAAAGCCATATGTAATAAGTGTAGTATTTTTGTGTTTCAATGCTGGAAAAACTGGAAATGTTTAAGATGCATAAAGAAAAACATACCTACATTTTTTCACAGCATTACCTAGGTTTTTGCGTACAAATAAAATCTAACTTTATAGTTATTGCTGCAGGTTTCAGGTTCTTTGTATATGGTTTCTGATAATTTCTGAAGTTTTCCTGTGTGTGTTTTTAAACTAAAATATATATTATATATATATATATATATATATATATATATATAGAAACATGTTTGTTGTGTGTAGAATTATAAACAAATGAATTTCTATATTTCTAGTTCTAGTTTTTCATACTTCAGTTTCTAAATTTAATTTTTCTTGAATTTTTTATTGTACACAGTAACGCATTCATAAAGTTGTTTTCTGATACAATATCTTACCTTATCTCACAAAAAGCTTTTTTGACTTATACTGCCCTCTATCAGTACAAATTTTTGCTTGCCTCTAGCCTTGATACTCCCACTTATTTCTGCATCCTTACATGCAAATGATTATGCAGCAACCCTCCACCACTAGGAGTGCGACACTACCCCTGTTTAGCTAGCACCCTCTCTAATCTTGCAGCTATTAACCACTTCTCAGTTGGCAGTCTTATTGAATAGACATGTTTTCATTTGCAGTTTGATTCACTTATTCACAACTTTTTATTTTCTCCATATTTCTACATTAGTTACATTGTTTGGTCTGGCATGGCCAGGTGGTTAGGGAGCTCGACTCGCAATCTGAGGGTCGCGGGTTCGAATCCTGGTTCCACCAAACATGCTCGCCCTTTCAGCATATGGAGGCATTATAATGTGACAGTCAATCACACTATTCCTTGGTAAAAGAGTAGCCCAAGAATTGGAGGTGGGTGGTGATGACTAGCTGTCTTCTCTTTCGTCTTACACTGCTAAATTAGGGAGGGTTAGTGCAGATAGCCCTTTATTACATTGTTTTTACCATTTTCAATCTCTTTTGTGGAGAGTTATGAATTATTTTATCTTCACTCCATTTTCAATTTTGTGAGTTATGCACTCGCAGTTTCAGGTGATTATGACTATATCAGCAGTAGCGGAATTACCATCCATGTTGAATTGGTTGGAACCATGATTTTTGGCCTGTGAAGTGATGGCTCTGGTCTGTTGGGAGTTGGCCAATTTCATGCAACAAATAGAATAAACTGATGATTGTCCTATCATGGTTTTCAGTGATTGGGAAGTTTTTGATTTAGACAGACTTTTTACCCCTCTTTAATATGCTTGTCAATTGCATTTCATTTTGGAAGTCTTACCCAGATCATTTTCTCCTTTGGTGGATTATTCAGGTATGTTATGTTCTGTCCTTATCTCCCGTTTCCTTTTTTCCACCCCTGCTCTTCTTGGGTCTAGCCTTTGGGTCATTATTTTAGTGCTTTTGATTGTCATTGTTTCAACTTCCCTTATTTGGACTCAAAGTGTTTGTGTTGCTTTTCCCTTAGAGGGGATTTTCCTGTATTTGTCTTACTCTGACCACCTTTCTTGGGTCATGGCTAGAGGGGACAAGACTACTTCACTTTGCTCACATTAGGAGTTCCTTGGTGGTTGATCTATGGATACTTAAAGTTGTTTAAGTAAGTCTGGTCCTCTACTTCCATTCATCTCCCCCCATTGTCTCACAATCTTCTTTCCTTCCCTCCTCCTTGGGTTTCTGTTTTTTACCTTGCTGCTTCTTGCCTATTTAAAAGATGACTTAGTCCTACATCTTCAATTCCTTTTCCAGCACACTGCCATGATGGGTTGGGTTGTCAAATTGAAATAATTGTTTTTCACACCCACATAATTTTTGGGTTCATCTTGGAGTGTTTTTTACCTTCCCCCTCCATCAGGCCCTACCTGTTCCACTTCAGTTGTGAGGTATGAAATGTCTCCTATGCAGCATCTCATCCTCTCCTTCTCTTACTGTGCAAAAGGTTTCTCTTTTTTGGAAACATGGGTCTCTCTCAAAGTCTTCATTCCTCTTGGTCTTGCTCTCATGCATCATCGTCTAAGGGATCCTTTTTTGGGATCCCTTAAATGTCTCCTTTCTGCTTCCCTTACAGACCTAACTTCACTTGTGGTTGGATCAGAACAATATTACCATGGATAGTCTTTCTGAGTCCTCTCTTCATATCAATCTTGGAACTTCTTGTTGTTCATCAGGCTTTAGTTCACTTTCTGTGGGTTACTAAGGGATGGTTGGTGATGTTCCCTGCAGTGTTTCTATGGTAGTCTTGTACATCATTGGGCAAAGGGCACTCTGTTAACAGACCTCTGTTTTCATGCATTGATCGTCTGTGTTGGGCCCATTGCTGTCCTATCACTTTGTTGGCATGTCATAATCCAAGTGCTCTGAATCTGGTTTCAGTTTGGTTATCCAGTTTTGATTATCCAGATTCTCTCTGCAGTGTGATCTTCAGATCTACCCATCTATGAAGTTTTGTGTGCTCTGTGGGTTTGTTCCAGATTTGGACATTTTTGCCACTCTTCTCAACACACCACTTCCCTGATTTTGGTCTCCTGTTCTGCATCCTCTGGTGGGAGCAGTCGGGATTGGTCAGGATGGTACCTACATGCATATCCTCATCTTTTTCTCTTCCTTTATCTCTGATACTCTTCCATCAGCCAAACTCCAGCATGCATCATCTGTCTGTACCTACGCTCTGTTTTTATGTGTCACTTTGTCTGGTCCATTGCCTGAAGGGCCAGATTTTAGTGTGTAGCCTCATTCTTTTTGCCTTGGCTTTTTAAACAAGGTCTTTTGGTTTCCTCTTCTCTGGGCCACTTTTTGGTTTACCAATTTTGCTTGTGTTTTTCAGTTGCCAGTCTTATCCATGTTGTGTCATTTCTTCCATTTTTCCCTTCCTTCCTGTTCTGCTTCCCTACTGGACGAGCACCGCTATATGATACTTGATGTTTTTCCCCATCCTCCATTGGTCCCTTTATCTTTGTGTTCTCTAAATCACCTTTTTTTGAAATTTCTGTTCCTACACTTGTTGGCTTGCGAACGTTGGTGTTCTGATGTGATTGCATTTGATGTTCACTACATTTTTGTTTTCTTAGTTCCTATGTTCTCCTCTTTCCTGATCATTTCCTTATGCCGAAGACTTTGGCTTTTCTCACCTTTAAGACAGTTCCGATCCTATCCACTTCCTTTGCTTGGTTAGGGTTCTTAGATTTATTTCTTCCAGGAAATCCTCATCTCTTCAGTGTCCTTTTTCCCATTTCCCTTCTAGGTTGAATTCACCAGTTAATTTGCCTGGTGTTTTTCTTCCATTTCTCCTGATGATTGCCTTTTTCATGTTTTCTTCCCAGCAGATCTGTCATCTTACCATGTTCCTGTCTGCATATTTCCACCTTCCCCTGGGGAAACATCATCAGTGTTGTAACTGTTTATCCTTGGGTAGTAAGTACTCCATTCTTTTTCTTTGCAGGGGCCTTTATCGCATATTTGAATCCTACTCTGTGGTGTGGTGTCTGACCAGGGATACTTAGTCTTTTTTTACCACAGACCTAATGTACAGTTCCAGACACTGCCTGATGTTGGTTGAATGACTCCGTTGATGTGATAGCTCTGCTTTTTAAAATAAGGTACTGCAGTTACCCATTGCACTGTCTCTGGTGCTGTGGGACTCTGTGCGTTTTTTCTCTCCTCCTTCTAGTGGAGTATGGGAGTCCTTGCCACTTACTAGTTTCTAGCCACTGGGATGATGGACAGTGGAAGTCTGTCCTTCTGAGTGTGCACAATACCACTCTGTTGAGAGTAGGGCAGTGGCATGACACTCTTCCTCCTGCAGACCTTATGTCTATTTCCAGATGCCACCAGTGCTGGATGTAGCACTCTGCCATATATTGCAGTTAGCCCCTGTAGCTGAGGCACCCTTTTTCTTATCATCCACCAGATATTGGGTCCTGGGGATTAGATGTTGTTTGGAGCTGGATCAGCCACATGAACTGGAGATGCAACCACAGATAGTGGTCCCTATTTCTACCATTAATGGGATGTTAATTCCCATAGATCTGGTGCTGGTTGTAGATGGATGATACACATGAATTTCCACATGTCTAAGGCTTCTTACTCTCCTCTTACCATGGACTGCACAAACAAACTCCAAATGTTGCTGGGCTTTGGACCAGAGAGGAACACCCACCTGGGCTCTCCACCTTCCTATTATTTTCCAGATGTTAGTTCCCAGTGGTTATGGTGTTTTTAATGTTGGAGGTACAAGCATTCAGAGGTGGGTTCTTGGTATGGAAGCTACTTTTCCCTGCCAGTATCCATTTTTCAGGTGAAAGGTAGAGGACCCTCTTCCTACTGCGGACCTGATGTACAATTCCAGATGCAGCCAAGTGTTGGTTGAGGTTGAACTCCCATTTACAGTCTGTTGCACCTTATCCACTCTACACCATGGGGTCCAATTATTTCTGTAAATTTTTTGGGTCCCTCCAAATTTCACCCCTTTTTGGAGATGACATGTTTCTGAAGGATGAAGAGTGAACGTAGCTCAGAAGTGGTGCGGTGTCTTACAGGTGTGTTGTTTTTAATTCCTTCTCACACTCCATGGTAAGACAGTGTATTGGAAGATAACATTTTCCTAAACTGAAAATGTATTTCCGATAGATACTTACCTGAGGTCAATTTTCCCAGCCGTTCTCCCCACTCCTGGTTTAGTGTGATCTGACCATTTTTGAAGTGGTTAACAACTGCAAGATTAGAGAGGGCAAAAGTTATGAAAGGGTAGTGTTGCACTCCTGTTGGTGGAGGGTTGCTGCATAATCATTTGCATGTTAGTATGCAGAAATAAGCATAAGTTGAGAAAGCTTTTTATGAGAGGAGGTAAATATCTATTGGAAATTCATTTTCAGTTTATGAAAATGTTAACTTCCTTTTATTGTTTTTCAGTATGTACATTGATTTTACTGGCCATCTCATTCATAGAACCATAACATAATTTAACATGAAAATTACTTTTCACACAGAGTATTCAAAACAAATACTCAATATATTCATGACACATCTTTATTTTAATAAAATACTTTACTAAAAAATATAATTTTAATATTAACTTGTAATATTAACTGAAAGTCTGCCAAATTTCATGAAGATATACACATATATTGAGAGTTATAAGTAATACATTTACAAAGACTTTAAACGAGTACAAAAGGTCATGTGGTCAGTTAATTTGACTGAGCCCATATTGAGAGAGTTAATGGGAAAAGATTAAAATATATATTCTACGTAGAATTTTATTGCTGAAATTGTGAAAGGACTCAATAATGTTTGCAAATTTGCAAAATATGAAGTCAGAAGTAATGAATGACTTTATTATACAAAAGTTAATTTTGTCTTTTCATTTAAAGAACTCTTTGCTTCCAGAAATATCAATGAGAAGGTTTGTTTTGTTAAAATTCTGCATGGAACTAGGGAAGTGCCTAGCTTACTGGTTGAAGAAGTAACTTGACAAGACTTGCATCCAAGTGGGTCTAGTGCAAAATGTTTTTTTGCCTGAATCCATCCAAAATTGCCAAGAAACTGAAGAGTCCAGAAGATTTTGAGAATAAACTAAAAGAAGTTTTGATAAATTTATTGTATTTTTTTTAAGGGTGAGATGAACATACCTTCAAATGTTGTGGAGGTTATTCCATAGAGAATGTTCAGTTCCACATTTTTTTGCATGAGTAGCATTTAAAATATGCCCTGAAATGAATGTCAAGGCTGCATAGTGGTGCTTAGTCTTACCTACACCATGAAAATTGAGTTAACTCTTTTGCTACAGGCTCGGTCCTAAGAACTGACCTCATATCCATTTTGTGCTTTTTATAGTTTTCATGCTATAACTTTTAATACACAAGCGTATCTTCACGAAATTTTGCAGATTATCAGTAAACATTACAAGGCTTTTGTACACAAAATATAATTTTTTTTCATTAAGTTTTAAGATTTTTTAAGTAATATTTTTCTAACGCATTTTTTCTTTTGGAATGTTGACTATCCAACAAACAAAGTAATTTTGATTTTAAGATAAAAAATACTTTTATGCATCAGAATTTTTTTTTATTTTACATGCAAAATCTTTATAAAATTCAGATAATTATCAGAAGTTTCGTTTTAAGAAAAATCGTTATATTTTATCTATTGTTTTCACTATTGTATATTTGTACAAGTTTAGTCAACCTTGTACCCACCATAAAAAAATTAGGAAATACATATAAATTATGCTTTTTTGTTTTAGAATGACTACAAATTATAACATAAAAACACAAATGCTAAATGTTAGTAGCTAAAATTTCATAACATTTTACGTTTATATGTGTATTTATTATTTTTATATTATTGACCTTTCTGCCGTGCTTGGCTAACATTACAGAAGTTACACGTGCACTTATGTTACTGTATCTAAGAATAGAAAACTGTTCCTTACAAAGTGTATATACATTATTACTGTTTACAAATACGTTCTTAAATATTAGTTATTTTCAACAAAACATATAACAGTAAATAAAGAAGTATAGAAAACAATTATCTCTTCTAGTTATGAACTTTATACTCATTTGCTGCTTGTAGTAAGTTGCTAAGGATGTAAAACAAAATATTTTTTTTAAGTTTTATATATATCCATTTCAAAAGAGCATAAAACCATAAATTGCTCTATCAGTACCACAGAATTCCACTATAATTTATCAAGCTTAGTAACTAAGATGTATTTGGGTCTAAAAAAATATGACTTTTTGAGCTCACTAATGTTTTACCTTATTGCTTAGAATCTAGCATGAAAAGAAAGAATTTCTTGCACAAATACTTTGCAGAGGCTGAGAAAACCGCTAGGGGAATATTCTGAGCTTTCGATTTTTTATACACTCGTCATAGGTATACTTAAGCAATTATTTTCCAAAAATGGAAGAAGTGGGCAGAGCCACCTTTGTTTATTCAATAAATGTATTTTCTCAGAAAATAGAAAAGATAGGAGGTTGTTATCTTAGATTCTAGTTTATCAATATCAGTAATTTGATTATCTAATTCACAAGAAATTATAGACTTTGTATTTGGGTATCACAAACATGTAATTTAAACCAATGCTGCATTCAACATACCATGTGACAAACAAAAATCAATATTTTTTATTTTTTTTAAATACTTACTTTTAAAATAAGAAATTAAATAATGTATAATACTAAAATTTGAATTATATTATTTAATTTGATACCAAACTTATTGACATACATTCATAAAATAGTAGTTCAATAAATTTTTGAATGTGAGTCTTCAAATGTGATTACATAGCCTTTGATCTGTAATCATAGGTAGACCTGTGTTGGTAGGGTTAATACCAGAATAAAGTCCTGTTTTTTTCTCTCTAAAATGTGTACCATGGTGATTTGTTTTCTTACATTTTGTGTTATTAGTATTAGGTAAATTTACCTTTAGAGAGTGACCTATGATGCTGGGCAGATTGATTTTTTAAAATTATGACAATGAAACTGGAACAGTTCTGCTGTGTTTAATCTCCTGCTAAACAAAATCTGTGTGTGTGTGTGTTGTACATGTACACATGTGCACAGTTATGGTGGTAAGCATTCAACAAATACATTAGTTGAAGATTGTTCAAGTCGAGTGAAACACTTAGGTCATAGAGAAAGAAACTAGAGAATTCAAAGAATAAAATACAAAAAATTCTGGTTAAGAAGTTAACACATAGGATCACCTACAAGAAGAATAGTCAACTATTTGAAATACTAAAAAATATGTAGTTTGAAAAATTGGGAGAAACATTTTGATTTCTGGAGCTGTCACACCTATCTTTAGTGGCTATTCTCAGTTAAACATTGAATTTAATTGTTATTAATCATATTGCTGAAAAATGGTCCACTCCTATGGGCTTAAAGTCACAGTTTTGTTTGGCTAAAAAAAGCCATTTCTGCTGTAAAACTTATCATGGTAATAAATTTAATTATGCATTTGGACCCTCAAATCTTAATAAATGCATATAAATGTAAATCAAAAATCAGCCAGGTGCTAGTTTATTTAGTTGTTCTACATCAGCCAATTTTTAATTGACTAAGATTTTCTTCTACTGCATTGAGTGAAAATTATGTATATGGTTAAAAAAATGCATATTTGATAGCTGCATGAATTAATTTTGGACAATCAAGATAGCTGCTCGCGTGCGTGCTTTGTGAACAATTTTAATTATATTATTATTGTTACTTATTTTACCTATTCTAATCTTAAATAACTTAAAAAGATCTGTGCTTTTAATTTTAGTTACTTTTATGATAATAAATAAAGAATAAATATGAAAAAGAAGAAATAAAGTACTTACCCAATCTTCTTTTTTCTTGCCCTTGATTGTCGAGTAGAGTTAAGCCTGATTTTTTTTAGTGATTATGGTAAAGCACTTAACAATTTTTATTTACTTAAATAATATACCAAAGAATATAGACTTATAACATGCAAAAAGTAGACAAATTCACTTACTTCTAAAAATTTTCCTGGCTTTGTAACTATGAGACAAGAGCCGTTACAAATTCATCCAAGCTAGTCGTTAACTTTCCCACAGGAACAAAATTGCTACTTCGAGTGATATTGACGGTTATCTGTTCAGAACACAATGTTATACAAAACGCCATCACTCCTGAGGATGATGTTGTAACGTCGAAACATGTAGAGTCATCAACTTTTTGAAGGCCATAGATAGGCCTAAGTAAAATGTTTTTAATTGTGTACCAGTTTAACGTTGAATATTATTTATGATTTTATCATTGATCCATGTTTCTTGGAGTTTACTTTATCTTTTTACCTTGCTTGCTCTTAGGATTTATACTATTTTGTTGCTCAAATACCTCCTTTCTAATGCCTAAATGCCTCGTCCCCTTATCTTTATGATGTTACAAAAACATGTAGGTTCAAGAAACTTGATAGAAATGAATAAAAACCCTATAATCCGAGCACTTTTGAAAGATGGACCTTTCAAGGGCAAACTGGGAATGTCCCCTTATACAGCTTCTGTCCTCGTTATCATCTCAGGTTTTATCCTTTCTCTCTGACATAACCCTTCATTATTATTTTTTGTCTAAAAGCTGTCTACTACTAATCTTTTCAATCTGGGTTTCAGGCCTCCTTCTCATCTTCCCTCTACCAGACGTCTAGTTCATCATTCTTCTTGTCAATGACTTTCACACACTCATGCTTCTGTGGGTATCCATCTCTTCTCCTGCTGTTGGCCTTACATTCTGCTGTCAGTTATTTTTCACTTCTTCTCCTTGGTCTATTTAATTGTTCTTCTTCTTTTTCTTTTCGTTTCACCTCCCTCCAACTCCATCTGTGGGACTTCTCACCCAGTCTGCCGTTGGCCATAGTTGATGTGTTAGACACCTTCCTACATGGTACTCTTGATCTGTTCTCCCTTTTTTTTTCTATGTTTCATCCATCTTTTCCTCATCTTTCCTTGCTTTCCCTTAACTTAGCATTAGCCCCTTTTGTATTCATTGGTATTGTGAGGGCCTTTGTTTGCCATATTCATGGCCTGGGGCTGATCTTCATTTTTTAAAACTAATTTCTTCTGTCCACCCACTCATGGATGTTTTCACCCAATTTCCTTAATTTCTTGTGGCTGCTTGGTTAGGAAGGGATATACTTATCCTTGGATCTAAGTCTGTTTCTCACACCCACTACTTGTTTGGCATTTTAAGGCACCTTTCTTCCTCTTTTGTTTCAACTGAGTTCAGCCTTTTCCTCTTCATCAGCATGCTATGGCATATCTGGTTACCATGTTTTACATTTCTCATTCCTTTGGGGCACACACTCATTTGCCTCATATTATGGAACAAAGGTTTTCTTTCTTGGGTTCCATTGTCCACTTTTGTGAGCCTTTCCTTGAGGAACTATCATAGTGGCTGGACTGTGCCCATACTACTTCTTGCATTTTACTACTGCCTCTCAACCAGATATCTCCCTTCTTAGGTGCTTCCATCTCCGTTGAGGCATATCTTTCCTCATTTGTTGCCTCCTCCTTCTCACTTGTGATTACTGTTGTTCAGATGTCTATCCTATAAATGTTTCTTGCACTCTATTCCACCACACATTTATACTTCTCTTCCTAGACCACCTGTCCCACCAAACATGCTCGCCCTTTCAGCCATGGGGGGCATCATAATGTGACCGTCAATCCCACTATTTGCTGGTAAAAGAGTAGCCCAAGAGTTGGTGGTGGGTGGTGATGACTAGCTGCCTACCCTCTAGTCTTTCACTACTAAATTAGGGATGGCTAACACAGATAGCCCTCGTGTAGCTTTGCATGAAATTCAAAACAAACAAACAAACTTTCTAGATTGATATTTTCTTTCTCAGCCTTTGCATGCTTAGGAGGTTGACCATACTTGTCTTCTATCTCCCTTTCTTCTGCTATTCATCTGTTGGATTATTTGGACCTGGTTTGGCTCCTTTGTCTTGTTGAGCTGTTTGGTGTGCCTTTTCACAGTCCTCTCTCTTTTGAGGTCCCTGTATTCATCTGTAACCACCTTGGGACTCTTTTTTTCATGGACATTTCTCCTACTACCCTTATTGAATGAGTCAGTTGCCTTCTCCAGTTGGTATGTTCCTCTTGGAATGTAGATGTTTGCTGACTATCTCACATTTCTTTGCATTCATCTCTTCACCTTTTTCATTCACTGACATCTCTTTTTTCATTGGCCTTATGATGAGCTCTTCCACATGGACATGTTGATGCTCTTCACATATTTGTTTCCTCCTCTATACCTTTTGGCTGTTTTATCTCCTGAAGGTTTTTGGCTTTCACAGGTCACTATTCTTCAATTTCCTCACTATCTTTGAGAGCAATGCACACTATTTCTCTTTTCATTGCACCAAGCCAACATAATGGAAAGTGCTCATTGTGCCCCCCTGTGAGGTGGGGTATTCTGCAAGACCACTTGAGGTATCCTTGTGATATATATATTTACTATATTGTGCAATCCAGACCATATCTATTCCATAGATTATCATGGAAAAAGCCAGCACCAGGGAAGTGTTCTGCCACTTGTCTAGCTTGAACTTGCTGGATTTTAAAAATAATGTTTCATGGTCACCCATTATACTCTTTCCAGTAAAAGACATTTTTGGACTGAAGGACTGATTGGGATTTGGGCACTTTCTCCAAGTCTTCCTACATGAATCCCCCCCTCCCTTCTTCATTGAGTGGAGCACAGGAGACCCTTGTCACTTGCTGGTTCTTAGCTGCTCTGATGATGGATAATGGAGAATCTTTACTGGTTGGACTCAACTGCTAGGGCTTGACAAAGGAGTACCAATATGGTGAGAAATGGAGCAGTAATAGCACGTCAGTGTAGTGTGGGTCATCCCTCATATAAAAAATATTCTTTACTCATGCCACTTTTGACCTCCTCCAGCAGCCTGAGTATTTTCAATAGTGTTGAGGTTACCATACACTATACAACTGTGCCCTTTTCCTGCAGCTAGATTCTGTTGAGTAGAATTGAGATGTGCACATATTAAATATGGACCAAAACTACATAACCATATTGCCTTCCTCCTTGAGGTTTAGCACACATAGTCTGTATAGCAGTGGTTTTCAACCTTTTTGGAAGCGCGGATCCCCTGAGAGGCTCAAATTTTCTTGCGGATCCCTATGTATGTAAGAAAAGTTTTAATAAATAAAATACAAGGTTTATAAAAAATGTACATGCATTTATTTACAAAAAAGCCACAATATTTTCAAAATTTATTGTTTATGTAAAAAGTATACAAATTAATGTGATATTTGTGCTTTATGATTTCTGAGCAGAACAGGAAAGTTTGGCCTAGTTTTGGAGAGACATACGCTTAGTTCTTCTTCAAGTGTTAGTAATTTTTCTCTTTTCTTACCTTTGATAGTCGTCATGGTTGAGAATTCTAATTCGCACAAGTATGATGTTGAAAACTGCAGAAGAACACGCAGAGCCTTATTTGA
>NW_013665885.1:389346-399479 GCF_000517525.1 Limulus polyphemus
CTTAGCAACCTATATCAAGCAGCAACCAAGTACAAAGGTTGTAACTAGAAGAGAATTGTTTGTTTTACTTTATTTACTGTTCTATGTTGCAGTAAAAATATGTTTAAGAACTTATTTCAAAATAGCAATAATCTATATACATATAAAATGTATAGTAATTGAAATGTGACTGTATTTTACAAAATACTAGTCTACTAAAACACAGCCAAGACAAGGTACATTGTACAGACCAAAGGTCAGCTTTATGTTATTTGATACGGTAACATGAGTGCATGCGAGCTGCATCATTGTTAGCCAGGCACGGCTGAAAAGTCAATATAGTAAAAATAATAAATATATATATAAATGTATAATGTTATGAGATTTAAGCTATTTAGTATAAACATTTATGTTTTTATAATTTGTGTTCATTTTAGAATGAAAGAGGTATAATTTATATTTATTTACTAATTTTTATGGTGGTTGCGAGATCGTTCAAATCTACAGAACCTGTACAGAGATTAATTACTGATAATAACAGATAAAATTAAAAGTTTTTTCTTAAGAAACGTTTGATAACTATTATTCATTAGATTTATTGAAGATAGTTCTTATTTCAGTTGTTGATTTGTCTGTACTTTTTTGAAATTGCTGAGGTTGGTGCAGAGAAAATGAAAATGTTGTTATTTAAAATTATTCAGTTTCATGAACTTGAACTTAATAGTTATTTTTAACAGCTGCACAATAATTGGTGTAGTTGGAAAAAACTGAAGAATTAATATTATCTTCTAATCAGTGCAATTTAGGTACTTCAAGGAAAAGTAAAAATCAACCCGGTAATCAGGATAGCTAATTAAATATATTTTTTGTTATGTTTTCTTCTTGTAATCTGTGATGGTGGTGTGAGTATTATGCATAAAAATCCAATATTTTTTTCAAAAACTTTGTATTATGTTAATCCTTTTCTTTATAAAACTATCTGCTAATGATGGCAGCGTAAAGCTATCGAAACAAGTTGTTTTTCTAATTTTTGTTGTCAGCCAAATAAAATTTTATCGTGTATTTTAAACATTTATCCTATTTTTAATTTTTAAAACATACCATTCTTTCCAAATGTGTGGCAGTATGAAACATATGCAATGATATCATTTGTTTCATTGAAACAAATTTGAAAGTTATATAAAAACAACTTATAATTTAATGACATTTTGATGCATAAATGCATGTAAACATGTTTATGCATTTTTGACAGTAAGTTGATATTGGTCTGGTATCATTACAGTACCTAATCATTACAGTACATGTTTTTCCAACATGTTTCCATACATTTATGAATGTAAAAAACTAAAAATCACAGATTTGTAAATCAATTATCATTTTATGATTATAACTAAACATTACTTTCACAGCACGAAAATAAGACAACAAAGTAAAATGGATGTCTAAATAATATAGAGAAACGTACATGGTTAAACATTTATAATTAACTTATTAATGATATTAAATGTAAACTATAGTATACAACATCTTGCTACTTGGTATGTAATTCTTACAACAACAAAAATCCCTTGGCTGATTAGGGGGAAATGTTTGTTTAAACTTTTATATTTTAGATAAATAATACTCAATAGCATTAAGAGCTGTATTAATATTTTATGAGAAGTTTTCTAGAAAGTTGCAATATTATTTATGTAGAGTATAATTTTAAAAAATGTTAAGAGGAAAATTATTAGTTGAAAAACACATAAATAGTTTTAATAATAAAACATATTTTGACAATTAATGTTTAAGCTCCTTTTTTAAAGTATGTTTATGGGTAACATGTTACACAGAGATTGTACCAGGAAGAGACCATCTGTTGAAACAATACCATTCCATACACACATTTATATAATTTTACAATTTAAGAGGTACTTGTTCAGAGTACATATCAAATGATCCAGAATGATCAGGGTATCATAGCTTCTTGTTAAACTGCATTCTTACATGGGAGTACTGCTTAAAATAGCACAGCCACCAGAAAAGTGTTATTCTTAAAAGCAACTTGAAGGAGTACTGTCTCAGAACAGGTGCTGTTTCATCTATATATTACTAAGTTAATAACATCTTGAAATAAGAGTTTTCCACTGATTGTGCCGAAGAATAAAAAGATCATTGCTTTCCTTTTCTTAGTTCAAATACATCCTTACAGTAGATGATATTTAATTCAAACAAGCAAGAAGAATATTTCTTATTCTCAGATCGATAATTGGAACAAACTAACTGGTTTTGCAAGTTTATTTTTGCAGACTTCATTCTGGTTTTGACTTTGCCTGTACTTCAAGATTAGTTTTAAAAAGGGGAGTTATTTGTTTTATATGATAATTTTCTTGGAAAATTTATAGATTGACCTTTAAATTATACATGCTGCATTTTGATACACTGACTAAATTCCTAACTACAAGCCAAGATCCAGTTTAAATTAGGTTAGTCTTTTTGCTTTCTCTGTGACAAGATTGAAAATGAAGTTTGTGTAATTACAGTGCTGAATGTAGTTCATTGCATTTATTTTGATACATCATATATTAGTGGTAAAACAAATGTTGCTAAATGTTTCTCACTACATTCATTTTGGTCATTTAAATGTGACACTATCTGTCTTATCACATTATGAGAATTCTGTTTTGTGTGAGTCATTCTATTTAATTGATTTTTGATGCTATAGATAAACAAGTCCAGAAATAATCAATTGAAGGATCTTTTCCATTATGGTTTTGCCATACATCATGCTGGAATGATACGAACTGATCGTAATTTGGTGGAAAAATATTTCAGTGAAGGTTTAATTAAGGTTTTGGTGTGTACATCAACATTAGCTTGGGGTGTCAATCTTCCTGCTCATGCTGTTGTTATCAAGGTAAATTTACAGAAAAGCTTCTATTGGATATATATTTCTTGAAAGTTAAAAAATATTTAAGCTATAAAAAAATATGTTATACATTAATGTAAAACACATGCCTCAAGAGTATTATGAGATTAGGGAAAGACAGGATGATAAATATTACAAATGACGGAAAATGTTTGATGTGTTACCATTTCGATTCAGATTGGTATTAGTTATATAATTTTTGGTACTTACTTTTTTTTTCTATTCCAAATAGTTGTAAATCAGACACGGACAGATTTTATATATTTTTAGTAACTGCAAAGCTTAGGCCTCAACTGCTTATTATGGGTCACATGTGCTTACTTGTCTGCTAAAAAAATTTTTAATTAGACATATCCTCAACTGCTATATTTTAACAAAACTCCTGTTAAGAATACTTGTTTCCTTGCACAGTATTTTTTAATGGGTCAAGTGTACTGATCTGCTAAAAACACATCTGATAATGCTAATAAAACTATATATGATGGCTCAGCTGCATTAATCTGATATGATTTATGAATCAGATAAGCTTGTCTCACAACACACAGTTTTATGATGGATCAAAGTTACTCATTTAATACATTCTTAAATGGATTATGTGTATTCACCTGCTAGCACAGTAATTTATGATGAGCATATTTTGTTACCTTTAAACTCAACACTTTATTCTTGGCTAGGAATACTCATCTGCAAAGAAGACACTTTAACCTGGAATAGGAATATTGATTTGCTAACGTAAAACTTTTGCCACTTACACTCACTTGATAAATCACTTTTTGCCAATCTAGGGATACTTTATTTTATCCAACATTTGAATCTTTGCTAGTGACTTACACATGCTAAAACAGTACTTTATCTTATGCTTAGAGTTCTTAGCTAACTTGGTGCTTTATCCCAAGTGGAAAGTTCTCACCAATTGACATGTTACAGTATTCCCATCTGAAGGTACTTGCCTGTTAACATTTCATCCCAAATTTGAAGCACTTATCTGCTAACACAATACTAATCCATGCTTGGAGTATTCATCTGTGGGTTCACCTTTTGTAGGAAATGAAATAATTAATTAAAATGTTAGTTATGGTAATTGGCTTCTGTGAAATATATTATTCTTGTACATTAATGCTAACCACATTGTAATATAACTTGTTTTAACTTTTATTGCAATGACCCATGGAGATTAGCTCTTTTAACTGCTATTCTTTTTTATGTACATTTAAGTTAGCGTTACGAATTATTATGCTTAATGTCTATTCTGTTTTAGTTATTTTGTGACATTTTTTTTTTTTAGGTTGGCATTTCCTAATGTGTGTGTGTGTAAATATATATATATATATATATATGTGCTTTTTTGACAGGGGACTGAAATTTACGATTCCAAACATGGCTCTTTTGTGGATTTGGGAATTCTGGATGTGATGCAGATTTTTGGACGTGCAGGGCGACCCCAGTTTGACAAAACTGGACATGGAATAATTATCACAACACATGATAAACTGAGCCATTATTTGTCACTATTAACCAACCATTACCCAATTGAGAGTAACTTCATTCAGAATTTAGCTGATAATCTTAATGCTGAGGTATGTCCTGCTTACAGCTCTAATTTTTCTATGATTCTGTTTGTTGAAAGTTAAATTTGATTTTATACTGTCATTTTAAATATTTTTTAACATTGGTAAACTTGCTTTTATATAAACTTGTGTGGATTTTCCTAAACTGTATAGAAATGTGCAGATTGTTTGGGAATTGATAATTTTAAATGAGCATGCTATGTGAAATTGAAGTTGTTAATATTTCTTTATTTTAACAGTGTTTGAAAATTAAAGATTTTTATACAATGTGATTTTTTGTAAGTGAAAGAAAAGTTTTTTATGTATAGCCTTATGCTTTATGGTCTTGCATTAGTTGTGAAAATCTTTTAGAGCTCAAAAAGATTTATGTTATTACATTATTTTTATAATGTGCATACTGTATATGCATATTTATTTTGTTTTTGCTTATATTTTGGCTAATGCAAACAGAAATTCACATTTTGACATTAAAAATGTGCTAAGTTATAATAATGTAAATAGTCTTTGTTTTTCAAATTTACAAACAAAATTTAAGACAGTATGTTGGTTATATTTTGTTGATATTATAATGAAAAATAGTCTACTTTATAGGTATTGCAACCCTCAATTAAATGTCTAAATGCATCAGCAGTTCTTAATATGTGGTCATCAACAGGCTTCCTTAAGGTGATCTGTGGAAAGGTTGCATAATTACAGAAAGGAAGCAGATGCATAATGCATAAATCCCACTACTCTAGATATTAATTTAAAAATAGAAAATTCTTAATTGACATACATTTGAATAATCATTAATTGAACTGTAATCTAAGATATGAACATGCTTCTGTTTATCTTTACCCATCACTTTACTGTTAGACTGTTTGGCTGTCTTACTGTGCTGTGCTTTTTTCACTCTTACATGGCACTGATTTATAATTTTTCACTTGCTAAAAATAGAACAAAACACAAATATAAAATATGAGGAATGTGTTTTGATTTAACTTGAACCTTGAGAGACAAGCTACCTCTGTTGCATTACCTACTTTACCTTTGCTACCATATTTCATGAGAATTGATGTATGCCTTGTGTTTGTAGAGCTTCATATAAAAGAGACAATTAAGCTGGAAAGATTTTTACTCTATTAATACATAAAATATAGCCCAATTCATACAAAACTATAGACTTGGTATTTTGATTTCACATACATCTAATTAGAATCAATGCTGCATTCAACATACCATGTGACACACAAAAATCGATGTTTATCTGTTTTTTCTAATATTTACTTTTAAATTAAGAAATTGAGTAATGTATAGTACTAAAATTTGAATTATAATCTACAGTTTGATACCCAACTTATTGACATAAATTCATGAAATAGCAGTTCAATAAAATTTTGAATGTGAGTCAACAAAAGAGATGACACGGCCTTCACCCGTGACCTGTCTCTAAGGGGCTTAATGTTAACAATTTGAGTCATTCTACAAAGAACAAAAGGGTAACTTGGATTTATTTTGAATTTTTGGGAGGTTATGAGGTCAGTCAAATTGATCAACCTTGTTTAGAATTAGGGTACAGAAAATAGCAGATAAAACATAAATTTTGCTGAAAAAATGTTTGAAATTTATTTAGTAAGTTTTAGAGATTACACAAATGAAATTTGAGATTTTTCGGATGAAAAAAAGTATATTTAATCTGAACATGAAAATCACTTTGCACATGGAGCAGTCAAAGTGGAAATACTTTATGAAAAATTATGATTTTTTGTTTACAAAAGGCTTAATGATTACTGAAATCTTGTGATATTTTGTGAAGATATACAAAACATATTAGAAGTTATAGTAATGAATCTATAATGTTCAATTTGGGGTTGCAAACTTGTCCAGTTTGGCTGAGCCCGTGGCAAGAGAGTTAATATATAATTAACTAAGTTTTCAAAGAATACTTTTACAAGTGCTCTGCCATTTGTTATATAAGACAGAGTTAAAAGCCAAGGTGAATTCTAATTCTGATTGGCTGAAACCTCTGCTGCTTGATTTGGAATAAAAGCAGGCATTCATTGTGAATTGAAATTCTTTGTATGGAAGCTTGGAATGAGGTTTCCACTGATACATGCATATTGTTTGACAGAAGTGTATTTTTAAATACTTGCATTTAAATTGTACAATGGTCAGCTTTAATGTGTATCCACTGTTAATTGTTCTTAGTAATACATTGCTTTTATAAACAAATTCTAGCGAGGAAATATTTTAAATACATATAATAATAATTTCATTTATTAGTAGCTGAGCACTATGGGACTGAAAATGTGCCATAATATTGTTGCTTCTCACTTTGGCTCCACTATGCCCTGGCTTGTATATAAAGAATAGCTATTATTTCTAACAGTCTACATACTCTAGTTAAGTATCCATGTTTTAAGAGCAACTGTTAACTCATTGCAACTGGGTTATGAGTTTAATTGTGTTTCTTGCAGAGCATCTTCGTATGCCATTTATTAAATTGTTGAGTTTGAAAGGAGTCGGACACATTTTTTTTTGTTTACAACTCAACTAAATTTCTTATTATTTATTTGAAACATACAGAATATGTATATGAAGACACCTAGTAAGTTTGTAAAGTGTAATATATTATAAAACATTTTCCTGTGTGGAGTGAAACTGCACAAAACTTGCATATGTATCGCATTTTACTTCTTTTCCCATGGGCAGTACAAACTTTGCAGGCTTTGGTAGGAAATTTCTTTTTTCCTGTAGATGAAATGAATACAGGAATATGCTGCTTCATGTCACCAGACAGTCTTCCTGATGATGGACTAAGTTCATTCCCCTCTAGTCCCACTGAGCCTTCTTTCTGTTTGTCAGTAATCCATTCTCTTGCCACAGAGAGGAGGAACTGCTTATATTTTATATATTTTTGTTGATTCAGGGCTTTGTAGATTATATATGAGTTGAAAAGGCTTCAATTTATTAGAGAAAGTTCTACCTTCTTTGTCCATTTCACTATTTTTCTACGAATGGTGTAGTATGAGAGGTACTGATTTGCACGATCAACACCTTTCATTTGTCACTGTATTGGAGAACACACTCAGGTATTTTTATTTCTTCTCCAGTTATTCTAGTTTTCCTTCCTGTAATAGAAACAGATGAGTCATGGATGGTTGAAACCATTCTCACTTCTCTCTTGTCCTTCCATATGAAAACGAGAACATCACCCTTTCTCTGGAAAGCTGTTTCAAGTTTTTTCATTGTTGAAACTTCAGCCTCCAGGATTGGCGACAACCCTCTATTTACTCTGATTGTTCCTCAGACTCTTGTTTTATGTTCTAGGAACAGGTTTGCAGTGGTAGTACTGTTGTAATAATTGTTCTGGTATACATGGTGCCACAATCCAAGATTGGGAGCAAAAACTGAAAGAATAGTCTCTTCCGATTTTTTTCCCCTCACCAGTTGCAAATATGACCTGTGTCACTCTTATACATCATTCTCACCAACAGGCCATATTTTACTGTTTTCGCAGTGTTGTATGTTTGGAATCTTAGACGTCCTCTCCATGGAATTATGGCCTCATCCAATGACAACCGTTGCTGTAGTTTGTATAGTGTCCTGAATTTATTGAGGAAATAATCTAGTACTGGTTGAATTTTGAAGAGCCTGCCCGAAGACTCATCTATTTTCTGATTATTATTGAAAGTCCAAAATGTCCAAAGTTGTTTAAATCTGCAAAAATATTGGGCTAATCAAAATAGTATCTGTTGACCAATAATCTTTCCAGTTATATTTTTTTGTCTGTTCCATTAGTAGAATAAAGCCTAAGAATTTCGTCATGTCTGTGGGTGCAACGTCAGACCATTAAAGTCCTTTAGATGACATTTTATGTTTCTCTGCAGTTTTATTATGATAGGTACACATTTCCTGACAAAACATTTCAAACACGTCTTCACCAAACATTAGACTTGTCACGGCAGCAAACCTTTCGGGTTCGAATGGATTACCTTCAAACATTTCCAAGTTCAGTGGAATATCTATTTCAGACCAATTATCATTATCACGATGGGAAAACAAATCACTAACAGGAACATTTCTAGAATCATTATCACTTTCTGATTCAGAATCAGTTGAGAGCACAACAACTTTACGTATCTTTGTAGGTCTAACAATGCCACTGCAGCTAGAGTCACTCTCAGAATGATCCAAAAAACATCTACATCAGAATCTTCACCTTCGCTTGGAAGATCTGACAAATTGTCATCAAATAGTTCAGTAATTATCTCATCTTCACTCAGCCCATTACGTATTTTGCGAGAAGCCATTTATAGAAATATGGATATTGAAAGCAAAAATCAGAAAAATAATATAAAATAAAACATGTCCAGCTTCTTTTGAATGCAATGCTTTAATAAATGGCAAACGAAAATGCTCTGCATGAAACATGAGTAAACTTGTGACCCATCCACAATGTGTTAAGTTGTCATAACCTTCATACAATTGCTCACAACTGTTTGGGCAGGGTTTACCAAATAGAAGACCATGATACTGTTTCATGATTGTTGCAACACATACAAAAATGTATCCTCCCAACTGACACTCACATTGAAATTGTGTAGTATAAGGACTTTGATTTACATCTTATATATATATATATATGTTACACAGATATCCACTTGTGTTGTGACTAAATTGGTTCTGATGTACGATATACTGTTAACAGATATCCATGCATGTCAGGACTTGTTTTAGTTCTGATAGCTGGTGTAAGGCACATTTTTAATGTCTAGGAGCTAAATTTTACTTTACATGAAGTTGTTGAATGATCTCGGGAATTATATTAGTTATGAATACAGGTACTGAATAATTAGTTTACATAATAAAAATAAGAAAGTTGTAGAAAAACATTGCTTCATAGTTTTTGAGAAGCCATTTTTTTCTTTTAAAAAACAAAAAAACTATCTCTAGTAAAAACATCTGCCACATACGCATGGAAACTGGAATCTAGAATGGATGTGACTTGTCTCCGCTCTTCTCTTTCAACAGTGGTCTCTTGCCTTTCCTGGTTTTCTACTAGATGATTTCCTGTATTTTCCATTTGTTTGTAGTACTACAGACGACAGGTGATTGGCAACCTGTCATTGACCTTTCTTGTCTCAATCTTGGTTTACAATGGAATTGTTTTTTTCCATTTGGTGGCAATTTGCACCTGGTCTATGGATGTCAAGTTTAGATGTTACCGATGTCTATCTTCATTCTGATTTCGGAGACTTCATGTCACTACCTCCATTTTTTGCAAGAAGTACAGGTTTTTCAGTTTCATGCTTTACCATTTGGCCTCACATCTGCCCCATATATATTTTGATGGATAGTCATCTTCACTCATAAAGCATTCACGCACACCATTATATGGATGACTGCCTTCTTCTCACTCCTTCCTGCCACTTGGCAGAACTTCACATTTGAGCTATTTTATCCAAAGCCGCAATAGCTGGGTTTCTCATCACAATAAAGATGTCCATTCTTCCTCACACAGTGTACTTCATCCATTCTTCTGATACAGTTGTCTTTTTCTCCACCAGCTTATTCAGTTCTATCTCTTTTGAAGATGGGGGCATCTTTGGAATCACTCATTCCTTTAGGTTGGGCCCACATGATTCTCTTAATCCTATTGCTCCGGGTATTCTTTACTGCACATGACACAAGGTTTG
>NW_013665885.1:399489-410015 GCF_000517525.1 Limulus polyphemus
TAAGTTCTTAATTCAACAAGATAATATTAAAAAAATCCTGAATATCCCTTAGTGTGACCCACGTGACACTATTTTCTCTTAGCATGTCATCATCTCTATTTTATCCATCACTCCCTTGAAAATGTACAAAATTAAATGTAAAATACTCTATAAAATCATTATTGCTCAGACAAACCATAATTTTTATAGTCTTGAATTTTGTTTTGTTACAGAGCTATCAAATAGAAAATCAGACCCTTCCTGTTACATCCACCTGTCACATCCTTTTTTTCATTGATAGTTCTCTCTTACATTTCATAATATATTACTTATAATCAATAGAAAACCAAGGTTTTCATGTATTAAATGATCTATTGTATAACGTTGTCTTTCGAACAGATAATCCTCAATTTCATTCAGAGTGCAAATATTTTCCCACGTTGTGTTCTGAACAGAATATCGTCAATTTGACTCACAGTATAAGATTTGTTCCCATGGGAAAGTTAACGATTAGCTTGGATAAATTTTGTAACGACTCTTGTTAGAAAGCCAGAAAAATTTTGAGAGTTAAGGGAATTTTCTACTTTTTGCATGTTATTAGTCTATATTCTCTGGTGCATTATTTAATTAAATAAAAATTATTAAGTGCATTACTATCATTACTATAAAAATCAGGCTTAACTGTCCTCGACAATTGAGAGCAAGAAATAAGAAGATTGGATAAGTACTTTATTTCTTGTTTTTCATATTTATTCTTTATTTATTATTATAAATTAAGTAAAATCTAAAAATATGGATTTTTTAAAGTTATTTAAGACAAGATTAGGTAAAATAAGTAATAATAATAATATAATTAAAATGGTCCACGAGGCACGCAAGCAAGCAGCTATTAGGTAATTTAATTCGATAGCATAACATGACCTACAAGTTCTCCGAGTGATTTACAACTTATAATGGCGCGGATAGTTGTTAGTCACAGTTCAAAGGTGAATTAAACAATAAAATTTAATTATAAATAGATGTTTATTGTTACGAGCTTAGAGAAACTTAAGATAAACGAATGTAGTTTAATACTAGAATTTGAAATCATTCTAGAAAGAAAAAAAGGTAATTTAGGTTTATTTGAATTGGTTTTGGTGGTTACGATATCAGTCGAATTGACCGATTTCGTTTTGAGATAGAGTAGAGAAAATAACAGATAAACTATAAAGATTTACTGAAAGAAAATGTTTGAAATGCACTTAGGAGGTTTTAGGGATTACACAAAGGAAATTTGAAATTTTTGAGTTGAGAAGAAGTATATTTAATTTTAACATGAAAATTACTTTGCACATGGACTATTTAAAACAAATAATATATTCATGGACAAATCTTTATTATATTTTGTTAAAGATACTTCACTAAAAAAAATATGTTTTTTTGTAAATGAAAGACTTGAAATGTTATCTGAAAGACTGACAAATTTCGTGAAGATATACACACCATATTGAGAGTTATAAGTATTAAATCTAATTTTAAATTTTCTTTTTCCAAAACCGTTTGCATGCATTTTTGCTGCCAACGGGGTCTCCACCCCGAACCTGACCTCCGTCTCGACAATGTAGTTATTTGTGTGGTACCTGAGGCAAAATTCTTGGGGCTTATCTTTGACCGTAAGCTTAGCTTCATTTCACACATCAAGCAGCTACATGTCAAGTGTGCAAGGGCATTGAACATCCTCCGTGTCCTCTCTTCCACCTCTTGGGGTGCAGATCAATGTTCTATGCTCAGGATCTAAAGTGCATTGAATCGATCCAAACTGAACTATGGGTCTATGGTTCTGCCGGGACCTCGGCCTTGAAGATGCTGGACCCCATTCACCATCTGGGGCTTCGGCTCTGTATTCGGGCTTTTCGCACTTCTCCAGTCCAGAGTTTGTTCACTGAGTCCCACGAACCTCCTCTTCACCTCTGTCATTTGCAACTTTCCTTACAAAATGCTGCCAAGCTTCGATCCTTACCATGGCATCCCACCTGGGATTGTGTCTTTCTCCCACGCAGGATCCCCTTTACAGTTTCTGTGTTCCCTGCCGAGTTGTATGCTATTTCTCTTACCCTGGATCATGTAGAAGCTATGCAGTACAATAATTGTACCAATTACACTGATTCTCTTAGCTCTCTACCGGCCCTGGAATTGCTTAACGTTAGTTCTCACCCTGTTCTCATCGATATTCAACACCGATTGGCCCACTTTTCTCTATCTTCTGTTTCCATCCAGATTTTCTGGATCCCTGGCCACGTCGGTATTCACTGGAACGAGCTTGCTGACACCGCAGCTAAATCCGTCTGCTCTGGTGCCATCACGGACATGCCTGTCTCATACATGGACTGCCGTCCTGTCTATAAGGCACAGCTTCACGCCAGTTGGCAGTCGATTTGGGGTGAGCAATGTCATAACAAGCTTTTCCAGATCAAGCCTACTGTTGGTCTTTGGCCGTCTTGCTTCCGCAAGGATCGGAAGAAGGAGGTAGTCCTGGCAAGGCTATGCACTGGTCACAGTTTTTTAACCCATTGTTTTCTTTTATCAGGTATTGACCCACTGATGTGTAGCCATTGTGACACTCAAGTCACAATAGCTCACATTTTACTGTTGTGCCGTCGTTACGATTGTGAGCGGCGGCATTATTTTAAACACATATTTTCTAAAAGTTTACCTCTGACGTTTGACACTGTCATTGGTAATGGTGACACTGTTCGATTAGATTGTATTTTTACTTTTTTACGCACTATAGGTCTTTTTAATTGTATATAAATCTTTTATCGACATATATTGGTTTTAACTCACTGTATTTTTGCACTTTAATTTGCTTTCACCATTTTTACTGGTTGTTTGGCGCAGATAGCCTCATTGCTTTGTGCCATAAAACACCAAACAAGAACAATCACTTTATATTATTATGAAAATAAAGTTTTTTTATTGCACTATTTTTTGAGATCACAAATGTTCTGAAGGTTTCATCTAGCAGTTAATACATAAGGGTAAGCAGAAGTGAAAATTTCTGGGATCTAGATTTAGGCTGATAACTAAAAGTAAAATTCCACTACCTCAAACTGTTGTTGGTTTTGCCTGTAGGTCATTCATGAAAAAAAGAACTGTGTGTACATAATATTTTAGATGAAGCTTACATATTCAGTGTTTTTTAAAAATGAATTTGCTTATTATATTTCAGCTCAAAATACTTAATGATATTGAGTTAGTATTATGATCTCTATGTTGATGAGCTAAACCTTATTAATATGTATCTAGTTGTTTTTTTTAAGCATTTGCAACTAATTCAAGTTTTAATTTCAAAGATCAAATAACAACTTCAACACTTTATGTTTTATGTCTAGATTTCATTGGGTACTGTGACCACCATAGATGAAGCAGTGGAATGGTTAAAATACACATATTTGTATGTCAGATTGGCTCAAAATCCACAAGCATATGGGTTCAAATACACAGTGCCTCAGGTATATTAATTACACTTATTTATTTTGTTGTTGACATATTCAAAACTAAATTTAATGATCAAACCATGGGTTATAGTTATTTTCGTTTTTGGAGACATATTTAGTCATGTCTGTAAAAGTATATAGTATTTACTGTGTTTCTTGCTATCATATTCGGGTATTGGATGATTCTAGATCATGTAAAGAATCTTAAAAATACTGATATAGATCAAATTAACATTACTGCATTCATGAGATTTCAATTTGATATAAAACATAGATGGTAATATTTATCAGTTTATATCAGAACACATATTGTTTGTGACAAATATAACACTTTTTATTAGTTTTATTAGAGGCAATTTAATGAGGTATAAGAACTGGTAGGATAACATTTTTTTATTGAACATTCAAATTGTGTAAAAACATTTTTCAGAAAGTGCTAGAACCAAAAAAAACATCCTAGTCTATTCAAGTCTCATCTGCTTAATCTTTTTTTTTTAAGTAAATGTGAAACAGATTTGTTTTTTAGCAGTCATTAACTGTATTACACATAGTAAGATTATTTTTACAAGAGTGTTAAAGTTACATTTATCAAACTGTATACTGTAATTTTTACACAGATGTGTATTACTTTATGTTATTTATTTATAATATTTGGATATCCTCTAGGATGGGAAATACTTATAAAGCAGGAATAATATTGTTTTTGTACTTTTATCCTTGGATAACTTGGGAAACAGTTTTGGTAGTGAATGTTTTTTATTTGTATTATCTTATATTTCTACCTACAAACAGAGTGATCCACACCTTGAACACATCAGGAGAGAACTGATCATTTCTGCAGCAAAGGAACTAGACAAGGCACATATGATCAGATATGAGGAAAGCACTGGTTACTTGCATGCTACCGACATGGGGCGCACTGCTAGTCATTTCTATATCAAATATGCCACAGTGGAAGCTTTCAATGAACGACTAAAACCCATCATGACAGAAGCTGATATATTGGGTATGCTGTCACAGGCTCAAGAATTTGACCAGCTTAAGGTGAGCTATACTGTTTTATCATAAATGTGAAGTAGTGATAGGTGTTAACAGTTGTGTTTTCAATCTGTGAATAGTTAGCCAGATGGATCCAAGTCGGATCATTGGCTGTAATTCAGATATGAAACAAATTAAATTCCATTCATGTGATACTTGTGTTCTTCATTGTTACTTATGAAAATAAACTGTTTCAGGCCAATGATATTTAAAGTTTTCTTAATATTTTAAAAAGATTGTATTGAAGTCCCATCTGACAAAGCATTTAAAAAGATCCTTATCATAAGGCTGTAGTGAGTAGTGGGTATGATAATTCTTCTTTAAATTACTACGTTACCTATGCTTGATATTTTGACTGCTGATGTACTGTAATTTACTGCTATTTTTGAAAAAATTCTGAGAAGTGTTTTTAAATGGTCAGGTCGGGATGCAATTCACCTGTCCAAGCTGATAAAATTCTAGTATTTTTTACTGAGGATTGGCTGCTATGTTTTTTGTGTCAGTTTACTTTGCTCTGTTTCATAATATGGATATTTCAAGACTAAAGACATTGCATAAAACAATAAAAAATAATTGAAATTTATAATATTTTAAATATGAAAAGGCTAAACTATTTTTATAAAGTCAGTCACCCCTCTTTCTTTTCATTTTTGTGTAAATCAGATATTTGATGATCCTTGCGTGATCTCAAATGAACGTGATTAGTCATTCAGCTTACATTTTTAAAATTAGTGATTGGTAGAGGAGATGTTATATCATATAATTAATAAAATTTTATTTTCATATAGGATTATTATCACAAAAAACAACAACTGCCGCCTGGCAGTGATATTTCAAGCTGAAAAGCAGTGTTGATAAAATCCTAAGATACCTTTAACTACATCTCTAAAAGAGCTGTTTACAGAGTATCACTAGTAGCTGATGCATCTCCCACAAACATCCTATTAGTATTGATATGAATGATGTTGAGTGAGTGTGCAATCTTCTCTATTTGGTTATTACTATCTTCTTTAAGGAAAGTGTTGGTCACTTTAGCACAATGAAGGCAAGCATTAATATTCATGTGACTGATGTCAAGGTTATTTTCACCATAATATGGAACCACAAAGGATTGTACGACATGATCCACATAATGTGGTATCAGTGACACTATCTCTTGTGTTTACCAGTACTTGTTTCTGCCCATACCATATTTCCACCATTGCCTTGTGTGTCAAATTGCAGTGTATGCCTGGTAGCTTGCTGCATTTGAAGTGCACCTCATCTGTAAAAAGAATATTGGTCTACTTGACTTGTTTGCACCATTGTAGGTAAGCTTTTTTGTGATGTGCTATGAGAGGAACGTTTCTTCTCAGGTATTTGGCATTCAGGTGTGTTTTATGAAACCTGTTCCTAACTATATGCACAGTTTTAAGACACCTGTAACCAATTCTCAACAGTCTACTGTAATTGGCCAGTGTTTATTCATCAAATGTCTGTTGAAAATAGTGAAATATCTAAATGTCTTCTTTGCAGTATAGTCACAGTTCATAACAATTTGAAGCACTTTAAACTTTATGATTTGCATTAGAGTAAGAACTGAACAAGATTATATTTTAGATTTTATGTTGATTTGAATAAAAATGAAATTAGGGGTCATAAACAGAAGGATTGCCATGTCATGACTATAATAGTTCAAATCCTGACTACCTTTTAATTGTTTTATTTAATATATATTATTTGATTTTTTTTATTGTATCAGCATATTAAAGTTACATTTATTTTGAAAGAGTTGTTTTATGTGATCAGTGTGCCAGAGACACATGCATTGTTTTAGCTTTTGATTTTTTTAATTGTATATTTCAGGATCTAATTGTACTACTTCAGTGTTAACTATTTTGTCAGTGTGTCAAGATTACTTGTATTACTTTGAGAGCTATGTTCTGGGATCTGTATGTAAAGGTTACATAATAGTGTGTATCTGAGTATTATTTTAAAAAGAAGTCGAGGTTTGAAGGTAATACAAATATTGTTTGATAAATTGCAGTGTGGTATATTGCACAAAGCTGTAAATACTACTTTGAGTATATTAGTAGTGATTGTCTATGAAGGTGTTCAGAAAAAGCAGTATTGTATTTCTGATACGGTATCTTACCTTTGCTCACTTGTATAGCTATTCTCATTGAGGACTTGAAAGTGACAAGGACTCTCATACATTACTGGAAGAACATGGGGGGAATGCAGACACTGAAGACAGTGATATGGGTGACCTTCCACTTTACCTATGAATGTCCATAGGTTAGTACAGTCCAGAATGGCCATATTTGTGAAGCAAATATACTGTGAGGAAAACCTATGAGTGATTCTGTGGAACACTCCATCTTAACAGTATGCAGTAGAGGCTTACTACTTCACAAATTAAAAAAAATATATATATCGTGTGAAAAACAACACAATGTTAAACACATCTGCCTAACAAGAAGTTAGGTAGAATAGAATAGATGGTGTCACATGCATCAGGAGGCTGTGTCACACTCCTATTGGTGAAGGGCTATCACATGATGATTTACATGCGAAAATGCTGTGGACCATGTAGATCATGGCTAAGGTGGGAGTTTCAAGGCCTGTGGCATGCAAAAAATGTGCATATAGAGGGCAGCACTGAAAGAGAATAGGCATATATGTGAGAAGGTGGTAAGTACCTATCAGAAATGTTTTCAGTGTAGGAAAATTAAAACACCTGTTAATTGTTAAGACATTACCACCTATGAAGATAGGAAAATAGAACATCTGTATTTGTCCCAATAACTGTTAACTGTACAGCCAAAAATATCATTAACAGTGGGAACTTGGTAAAAAACAAGCTGCTTTTAATGTTTCTAGATGTTAACTTTCCAGGGATCTGTATCAGCTTTTAAAAATGGGTTTAAGTTTGCTGTGGCTCCAAAGCAGTTTCCTCTTTTACAGCTAAAAACTGATTTGGAAGATCTCACTAGAAAAATGGCAAGTCTCCTGTGAGTCAAATTGCACTGATAACTCCACTCTTCTGTCTAATTTCATTGACATTTCATTTCTGAAGTAGTGAATTGTATCCTTGATTGTTTCATAAAAAATCCTTCCCCAAGATCTTCTCTGTCTTGTGGAATTCTGAAAAATTGCCTCCATTTCACCACGTCCTGCAACAACTTTTCAATTTTGACCAGATCGTAGTATTAAGCATGGGCAGTCTCATTTCTCCCTTTTTTGCAAACATATTCATGATAAGAATTGAAGACCAAGCTGTTTCCATGTCCCTTCATCCATCAATCTTCTGAGTAGGATATGTTGATGATATATTTACTGGCTTCAATGATTCCTCTTCCATCCTGACATTAAATTTACAAGTGAACATGAAGAAAACCATACTCTTCCATTTTTGAATGTTCTTGTTAACAGACTTGATAATATATAGTTCACACTTCCAGTTATCATAAGGACAGTCACACAGGTTTATACGTATCTTGGAATCATACCATGACCATTCTCAAAAATTAAGCATTGTTGAAACTCTGTTATTCTGTCAAGACTATTTGTTCCAGTAATGAACATTTTCAATCAGACCTTGACAAATTGAAAGAGAAAATTAATAACCCAATTTTCTTATAGAATCCATTAACAAAGTTTTCTCTAAATTAAATAAAAAATCAGAAGCAAAGGCTCTATTTATTGCACGATTCCTTTTATCCGAAATGTATCGCATTCGATCAGAAAGTCTTAGGAAATAATTGTAGAAGAATTTCAAATTAATTTCTCTGTACAATTTGTGGAAGTTTTATCAAAAAGTACCAAGATTCTGGTACTTCTGTTTCTGTGTATCAAATAAACTGTAAACAATGCAATGAGTTTTACATTGGTGAAACCCACAGACAAATCTACTTGTGTTCAAGAACAAAACAATCCCCTCTTCCATGTTTATGAACATATATCCAAACATGGCCAATCATTTCAACCTGACAATGTTGAAATTCTCAGTAGAGAAAAAATATATATTAGTTACTGCAAAATAAAAGAATCATCATTAATTAACTCTCTTGCCATGGGCATCTTTTTCTGTACATGGCACAAGGTTTTTAGCAAGTTGCATTCAAAATGTAATTAAACTGCTTTCTTTTCACTGTTATATACCTATAAATATAGCTTAAAAACATATATTAATAATCAAATCCTCAGGAGCCAGGGGTGTCCTTACAGTACAATTTGGTGAATATTAAAAGTAAGTTCAATCTGAAAACTCCCAAAGAGGGTGGTTTTGAACGTATCTTTTCGAGACAAGTTTTCATTTGTTAACCCTATCACTACAGGTTATGGGTTAAAGGCCATGTCATATTGCATTTATTGACTCACATTCAAAATTTTATTGAACTACTATTCTATGAATGTATGTCTATAAGTGTATCAAATTGTAGCTTATAATGCAAATTTTAATATGAGCCATTAGTTAATTTCTTAATTTAAAAGTAAATATTAAAAAAGAAATCCTTAATATTAATTTTTGTGTGTCATGTGGTATGTTGAATGCAGCATTGATTCAAATTAGATGTTTATGATGTTCAAATACAATGTCTATAGTTTCCTGCAAATTAGGAACTCAAATTACTGATATTGACAAGGTAGAATATAGAATAAAAACCTCCATCTTTTCTATTTGCTGAGAAATCACTCATGTACTGTATCAAACACAAATGTATTAAAACTGAAATATGACTGTATTTACAAAATACTAATCCACTATAACACAGCCAAGACAGGTCATTTGGGCCTGTTAATAGTATACAAGTTTAATTCTTACTCTTAAAAGGCAACATTAAAAAAAAATCTAGAATTTCCCCTATCATAAGAATTATGACATTTGCTTTCTTGGCATCTCCTCTTCTCTAATTTATTTACCACCCCTCAGAGAAGTATGAAATTTAACATAAATTACGTATTATAATATCATCATTGCTCAGGCAATGCATAATTTTTATAGCCTTCAATCTTATTTGGTTATGTAGCCATGAAATAGACAACCAGACCTCTCTTGCCATGCTCACTTGTGACATCTTCTCTTTAAGAAACTGCCAATAGTTCTCTGTCATTCAATAATGTATTATTTATAACCAATAGAAAGCCAAGGTTTTCATCTGTCAAATGGTGTATTGTATTATGTTGTTTTCTGTTAATAGAATTGTCAATTTTGCTTTCAGTTCAAGCATGATTCCCACAATACATCAATGAGCTTAGATGAAGCTTGGACAGCTCTTGTTGCATAGTTAGAAAGCCAAAAAAAGTGTGATAGTTATGGGCTATTGTCTGCTTTTTGCACATCATTATTCTGTATTATTTGTTGCATTATTTAATTAAATAAGAAATTATTTAGTGCAGTAGTATAAAAAGTAGGGTTAAGTGTCATCTACAGTCGACAGCAAAAAAAAGAAGGTTCGGGCAAGTACTTTTTTCTTGTTTTTCATATGTATTCATTATTTATTATTATAAAAAACTAAAATGTAAAAATAGGAAAGTTTTTATGTTACTTAAGGTTAGATTAGGTGAAGTAAATAATATAATAATAAAATTAAACTCACGAGTAATGTAATTTGATAGAGTAACATGAGCTGCATTTTCCTTAAGTTATTTGCAACTTATAATGGTGTGAATAGTAGTTAGACAATAAAATTGAAGTATAAATAGATGTATACTGTTATGAGTGTAAAGCTATTTTGGAGAAACAAATGTAGTTTCATATTATAATTTGAAGTCATTCTAGAAAGAAAAAAAATTTAATTTAGAATTATTTTTTTGGTGGTTATGAGGTCAGTCAAATTGACCAATCTTGTATAAAGTTAGGGTGAAAAAATAACAGATAAAATATAAAGTTTTACTGGAAAAAAACATTTGAAATTTATTTAGGAGGTTCTAGAGATTACACAAATGAAAATTGAGATTTTTAGATGAAGAAAAGTATTTTTGATCTTTATTCACGGACAAATGTTTAGTAAAACTATAGATTTTTTTGTGTATAAAAGATTTGTATTG
>NW_013665885.1:410149-415957 GCF_000517525.1 Limulus polyphemus
AAGGTTTTGTCATCATCGCCCTTTTCATGCTAATGTTGCTTCTCTGTTTTTGGGCCACTCTTTTGTCATGGATATGTTTGCTTCCCTCCTCATTGTGTGCTTTGTGCATGGCTCCTTTTCTGTTCCAGGAGGTTTTTGGGTTCAATCCCATCTCTTTGTTAACCTGAGTTGAGTTGGCATGGTTGTATACCTTCCTTTTCTCATCGGCCTTTCATTTGTCCCAATTCCATCCTGAATCTGTTCCTGTATCTTGCCCTCCTCTTTCCTGTTCTTTTGGGTTCTAGCCTCTTATTCCTGTAGTTCAGTTTCAGTACTTGTGGTACCCTTCTGGGGACAACTGACAGTCTTTAAGACTACATTGTAGGTTCAGGTCCTGTGGAAGCCTAGGCCCTCTACTTTGCTGATGTCTGGTGGTCCTTCACCAAGGACCTTGAATTTTGCAGATTATCTTATAAATGATGAAATTTCACTTGTGGTCTATGGGAGATGACAGTAGATGGTTCAATTGTCTCCCTTTACTTTCTCATCTCCCTTGCATCCTGACTTTACTTTCATTTTCTACATTGGGATTGTGTTTTTTGGTTGAGTCTACCTTGGCTCCCTATGTTTTATGTTGGGTGGTCTGTGGTTTTGGCCATCTTCGTTCTTCCCAGGACCTTAATTTTCACTGTTACAAGGATGATTGGCTACATCTAGCTCCCTTGCAGCTTCTCAGATTTGTTGGTGGGGGAAGTGAAGTCTTTCCTCACCCCCACGCAATACATCATTTATCGTGGGTATTGTTCAATTACCTCATCAGTTAGGCATGACTTTCTCCCTTCTCAACCTATCCTCTCCTCTTTTTCCTACTACTGTAGAAGTTCTAACTCTTTTGTGCAACATGGGCTTTTCTGGAAGTCCTTGTCTCTCTTGGTCATGCAACTTGGGCCACTTTCATTGAGCTTTGATGGATTGGTGGAGACTCATTTGGGATCTCTTGGATGCCCCTCTTCTCTTCTCTACAGACCATTTTCACCTGGTGGTTGGATTGAGACAACATCACTATTGGCATTCTCCTTACTCCTCGACTAGAATATAACCTTTGTACAGATGTTTTTCTTTTCAGTTGGGGCACTTATCTGAATGCTTGAGGCAGTGGACACTATCAAGAGACCTCTTTCCATATAAATATCTGGAGCTCTTCTCCATTCATCGGGCTTTGGTTAATTTTTTTCTGGAACTTTAGGGCCAGTCAGTGATGCCGCATTCCAATAACATGACAGTAGTCTTGTACATCTCCAGGCAAGAGACCTGTTTTTGGACATTGGACCTCTTGTATTGAGCCAACAGCCATCAAAATTTTTTGTTGGCTTGTCATATTCTGGGTTTCCTGTATCTTGTTGCAGATCATTTGACATCCCAATAGGATTCTCCGTATGGAGTGGTCACTGGACCCACGGATGTTTTGGGGCTCTGTGCTCAGTTACGTGTTTTAGAGCTGGCTCAGTGGGTTGAACTTTGATTTGCCATTCCATATGTTCTTCTGCCATGGCAGTGTACCAAAGACAGAGGTACACATACCATTGCTGGGCCATACATTGTGGTTCTCCTCTGTCCCACCTAACCCTTCACCACATCACTTCCTTTCTAACCTGGCTCTTTGACAGAGGCCTTTCAGTCTCCTCTGTCGTAGGCTTTGTTAGCCA
Source organism: Limulus polyphemus (assembly GCF_000517525.1). NCBI lineage: Eukaryota > Metazoa > Arthropoda > Merostomata > Xiphosura > Limulidae > Limulus > Limulus polyphemus. Next base: position 411,835 of record NW_013665885.1, read on the forward strand.
CATTTTGATTTATGCATTATGCCCATGTCTTCACCAATTCTGTCCCATTTATTCCATTCTCTCTGCATCATCTGCCCTTCTTACCCTGCCTCTCTTTTGGATTGGAACCTCAATGTTGTCTTTCATGCCCTTACCCTTCTTCCTTTTGAACCATAGTCGACATGTTTTTTATATCACCTCTTCTTGAAGACCCTTTTCCTACTGAAATTGGTGTGCAGACATCATCGTTTGGATGTGTTTGCACCTTGTTTCACAGTTCTTCTGTGGTTCTTTTACCTGATTATTCTTTTCTGCCCAATACTTCAGCTTCTCAGTAGGGTAATTCCACCTTCACACCTATCTCCCTTCCTTCACTATCACACCTTTATAATCATTCTTATCCTAATCACCTTTTCTGTCTCGTCAGAGCTCTCCATTGTTACATGGCATGCACTGTTTCTTTGTGTGGTTCCTACTCCCTATTCTTTATTCCTTGGACTTCTTTTCAGTTCCAAGACCTTTCTCCCAGTACCCTTATGGGGTTGATTAACTGGGCTTATTCTTTCATTTCTCCTTATGAGTGTCATCTTTTCCATGTATGTTCTCATTATCTTCATGACCTTACCATGTCCCTGGCTGCTCATTTCTGACATCTGTTAGATGACATCATTAGCACTGGTATGTGGACCACTACCCATACCTTTACTGCTCTTTATCTTCACCACCTAGCTGTATCTTTTTTTTTAGTAGGTTTTGTCTTCCTCCCATCACCATTTTGTACTCTACAATGTGTTTTTGAGTGGGTAAGGGCTCATTTTATTTCTTGATTTTCTTTGCAGAGGCTTTTGTCACATAGTTGGATCCTGCTCAGTGGTGAGCATTGCCTGACCAGATATACTTATTCTTAAATCTGCACTGTATGACCTGTGTGTCATATATGTCCACCATGAAGATGGGTGTGGTCTTCACGACTGCTTGTAGGTATGCCTTGCAGTATTTTCCTTCATAAAGATGTTCATCCCAAAATCATCCCCATAAAGCAGATGGGGATTACTGTCAAACCCAGATGATCTATGCCTTGTATGTCACAGGATGGGCCTGCTTTTCCAAATAAGGTATCACAGTCAATCATTGCACTATATCTGGTGCAGCATTCATGTAGACTCTCCAATTCTCTGCTTTCTCCTTCTTCTAGTGGAGTCCCTGTCACTTATCAGTTCCTGGCTATTGGGGTGGTGGACCATGGAAGCTTCCTCCTGAACATGCTCAATCCCTCTCAGTTGAGAGTAGGGCAGTGGTGTTTTCCTGGTATAGAGGGTGTTAACACTCATCCTACTGCAGACCTGATTTACAATTCCAGATGCCATCAGTTGTTAAATGATGCATTTTACCAACATGCAATTAGCCCCTCTAACTGTGGCACCCTCTTTCCTACTATTCCCTAGATGTCAGTGCCTGGCAGTGTTGGATATACAAGACTGTTTAGTGTAAGTGTTATTATTTCGTTTAGTTGGTGATTTAATATTCAATTTACTTTTCATAACAAGAGGGTTAAAAGTAATTATTTTAAAAGTGATAGTTATGACAAGTTTGCTTGCATAACTGTATGAGTTGTACATTGTTGTCTAGGCTTTACTAATATTGTGATGTCACATTACACGATTCTCATTACCTTAACTGAATATTGTTAAATCAGTGCCATTTGCATACTTTACAGAAAGTTTGAGGTCTCAGTGATCAATGTATAAATGTAGGCAACCAAGTGAACGCAACTTAAGAACTAAGGAGCAAAGTTAAATGAAGTCAAGTTTACTTCATTGAAAAATAATTAGTGAAAGAAAACGTGAAGTTACCGACATGTGAGTGATTAGCTTTAATTGGTGAGTTTCACAGTTTAATAGAGAGAAGGAGAATAATTTTTTGTGAAAGGATGTTCTAAAGTAATTGAACCCATCTGTATGGACTTTGATGAAAAGGAAACAATTATTTAAAGTTCAAGATACAAATGTGGTAACCCACAGGGCAGCATAAGTGAATTATTCACTGATACTATTGTGATAAAAGTAGAGAAAAATAGTTTGTCTAGTCAATTGGATTCTAAAGTAATTTAATCAGCTTAAGTGGACTTGGACAAGAAAAAGAGAATTATTTAGAGTTTGAGTTACAGCTGTGATATCCATAGTGTAAAGAATTTGTGTACATAGTTTGACTTGTTTTGAATATATTATTTTCAAACAAGTGGATTGTTTGCTGTCCGTTTATTGTTCAAATTTATTTCCAACAAGTCACAGATACCTACTGTAGAAGAATCCTCAGCCTACTCATATATATGTAAAACCCTGACAGATGGATATGGTGATGGTTGGAGGTGGACCACCCACATAAGTCCTTATGTGTGTGACCAGGTATCCTCTACTGTGGATTGGATGATAAATTCCCAATGCCACCTGGTGATGGACTGGAGATCCACCCCCTCTTTGTTTTACACCTTCCTACTATTCCCCAGATGTCAGTTCCTAGCAAATATGGTGATGGTTGTGTTGGATGTGCACACATGATAATGTGGATCCTTGGTATGGATGCTCATCTTCCCTACCATATCCCATAATACACTCTAGAACTCCAGCGCATGCTCCCAGCGTTGCGAGACCTCCACTGTCGTAACAATATTTTTCGAAAAATTGTCTTTTATGTTTTACATTATGTGCTCAAAAGGGAAAACATGAAAATATGGTTCTTTTAGAAGTTAGAATTTTTTTTAAAAACATTCATTAATATGTTTGCTGGCATATAGTGGGCTTTTTATGGACATTTCACTTTTATTTATTTTTGAGAATTTTTAGTATACCTAGCATATAGAGGGCTTTTTTTGGGACATTTAACTTTTATTTATTTTTGAGCATTTTTAGTATACCTAATTTATATATGGAGTGTATTGTGTGTTTGTACATTTTTAAAATATATGTATTTAATTCAAAGTATTTATGTTTTGATGAGAAATACTATTTGAATGTTTTTGTTATAGATTCTCAGTAAAATTATATCCCGAATGAAATTTATAAAGGAGAGAAAAAAATAGAATAGTCTGCTATTTCACTGTTTTGTTATTCATATCCACAGGTGAACCTTATTTTCAAATTTGTACACAGTTGTCATAATTGGGTAGATGTATCTACCTGTAGTATTGTTGGCTGCTTATGGTTGTTTATTAACTAATTATTTTAAAGTCAGAGAGACAATTAAATTGTATTTATGTTTTAAAATGCATAATTGAAAGGTTTAAACATTTTAAAATATATCTCAAACTCTGTCTCAGTTCTCAATATTACACAATTGCAAGAAAATTTTGTTGAAGGCTTTTGCATCTTTGCCAAAGATGTGATATGCCCCTAGAGCACTGTTGACTTGTGTCAAGATGAGTAGTAAATGGTAAAGGACAGAAAAGGAACCTAAAACATTAAAAATTAATGATATATGAAAAGAAAAAAATCTGAAATTACAAATGTAACCAAAAGAAGATCTTTTAAGATAATTTATGAGAAAATGAAAATGTATGACCATTTTTCTCTTTCTTAATTTTAAACATTTCATTGCACTGTATGTTGATGATAATGTCTACAGTAAGTGGTATGGTAGAGAAAATGAAAAATAAGATATAAACATTTTCCTTTAAAAAACTTTTGATATTCACTTAGGAGGTTCTAGAGGTTATGCAAATAAAACCCAAAAACTGAAAGATGAATAAAAGTATTTTTATACTTAAAATGTAAATCACTTTGCACTCGAACTATTTAGAGTTTGAGTCCAAATAACTACAATAGGTAAATAACATATTTTTAGTATAAAGATTTATTTAAAATAATGTCATTCTTTGTGTACTAGATACTTATAATCTTTAACAAATTCTTACCAGTTTTTGTGAGGATACATAAGGAGAGCTCAAAGTTATCATATGTATTGTTGCACATATTTCCTTCCCCAGATTGGCTCCTATATTTTACATGATCACACTGTGAAAGGGGTTAAGGGATAATATCCAGCACAAGCCCATCATGATTATTTAGTTTTGTCTTCATAGGTTATTTCAGGACTCTTTTATTTTACATTATTGACTGATAGCTGTAGTAAATATTGTAATTTTTTT
>NW_013665885.1:416524-420047 GCF_000517525.1 Limulus polyphemus
AGTGTTGAAGGGGGGAGTGAAAATGCACACGGGAAAGTGAACATTCTCATTCAGACCCACATATCACGTGGACAAGTTAATTCTTTTTCTCTAGTTTCTGATATGGCCTATGTGGTACAGGCAAGTGATTTCTTTCTGAATTTTTTAGCTAGTAACCATAGTTTTTTTGTTTATAATTACAGATGAACATTGCTTGTTTATAATTATAGAAGTAAGAGTCTTGCAGCCACTAGCTTGCATAAAATGATTTTTTTTTTATGAACTTCTCATGAAAATTGGAAATTTTGTCTTTGTATTTCGAAACTGATTTTGAACAGTGACAATTTACTTTCTCATTTGTTTTTCACTTTTAAAAATATATAGAATGGTGTACGGATTCTTAGATCATTATTTGAAATGGTGTTAAAAAAGAACTGGTCTATCATGGCTGGCAGGCTTCTAACCCTCAGTAAGGTACTGGAACATCAGATATGGCAGTTTGAAAGCCCTCTCAGACAATTTGGGGATATTGGTCCAGATGTTTTGTCAAAACTGGAAAGTAAAAAGATATCTGTAGATATACTGAGAGAAATGGATCACTCCGAAATAGGTATGTTTTTATAGGATGTTTAAGATGATTTTTATTATTCAACAATTTTTTATGTGATTTCTTTGTGGAAATGAACTTCAAACAAAATGTACCATGATATTATATTTTACCATATAATAGAATCACTGAACCAACACAACTTGTTAACTCAACACGGGCTTAGTCAATATGACCAACCATGTGACCTCTTTGTACTTGATTAAAGTCTTTATAGATTTAATACTTCTAACTTTCACATACAAAAAATCATATTTTTAGTGAAGTATTTTTAATAAAACAAAATAAAGATTTGTCCATGAATATATTAAGTATTTATTGTGAATAGTCCATGTGCAAAGTAATTTTCATGTTAATATTAAAAATACTTTTCCTCATCTCAAAAATCTCAAATTTCCTTTGTGTAATACCCAAACCTCCTAAATGCATTTCTAATGGGTTTTTTTCAGTATACAACATTATAGTTTATCTGTTATTTTCTCTACTCTGTCTCAAAATGGGATTGATCCATTCAAACGACCTCGTAACCACCAAAAAAATCAAAATAAACCTAAATTAACCTTCTTTTCTTTCTAGGATGACTTCAAATTGTAACATGAAACTACATTCGTTTATCCTAAGTAGCTCTAAGTTTGTAACAGCATACACTGATTTATAATTGAATTTTATTGTTTTATTGCCCTTTGAACCGTGTCTAATTTCTATCTGTGCCATTATAAGTTGTAACTCACTTTGGAACGTGCAGCTCACGTTATGCTATCGAATTACATTACCCATGAGCTGCTTGCATACATGCCTCTTGAACCATTTCAATCATGTTATTATTATTACTTATTTAACCTAATCTAGTCTTAAATAACTTAAAAAAGATCTGTATTTTTAGATTTTAGTTACTTTTATAACAATAAATGAATATGAAGAGAAGAAATAAAGTACTTACCTAATCTTCTTTTTTCCTGCTCCCAGGTTTTAGATGAGGGTTAACCCTAATTTTTTATACTAATGCACTTAATAATTTTTATTAATTAAATAATGCACCAAATAATATAGTTTCATAACATGCAAAATGTAGACAAATTCACTCACCTCTAAAAATGTTCCTGACTTTCCAACTGTGCAACAAGAGCTGTTACAAATTCATCTAAGCTAGTTATTAACTTTCCCATGGGAAAGAATCTTGTACTGTGAGTGAAATTAACAATATTCTGTTCAAAACATAACATTATACAATACGTCATTTGATAGATGAAAACCTTGACTTTCTATTGGTTATAGGTAATATATATATAATGAAACGTACGAGAGAGCAATCAACAAATTGTGAAAGAGAGGATGTGGCAGGAGTGGTCTGATTTTTCTATACAATAGCTCTGTAACCAAACAAAATTGAAGGCTATAAAAATTATGATTTGTTTGAGCAATAACGATTTTATAGACAGTACTTTACATTTAATTTTGTACTTTTTCGAGGGGTGGTGGATAAAATAGGAATAATGACATGCTAAGAGAAAATGTGTTATGTGGGTTACACTAGTGGAAATTTAGTATTTTTTTAAATATTCCCTTGTAGAATTAAGAACTTAAAATTTGTTTTACTGTTAAAATATGGATTATTATCTAAGATTTTATGCTATTGTAATTGGTATAACATAAACAAAAAGTAGTTTAATAAAATTTTGAATGTAAGACACTAAAACCTTGTGTTATGCACAGTAAAGGGTACCCTGGGTGATAAAGTTAAAGGATAGATGTTTTATGCTCAAGTATGACTGCATAAGTGCAGCACTGTTCTTACTAGATTTTGCATTAGCAAGAGTTCTCATAAACACTAATATGCAGAAATGTTATAATCTGTATCTGTACATGTATAAACTTATTTATGATCTAATTAAAAATCTATACTATTATTCTGCTTGTTTGTATGTACGGCTGTTACGCTTTCTGAACCGAGAACCTGCTGCATAAGCATGCGTAGTTAGAATGTTTCCCCAAGAAAAACTGTGCATGCACAATATTCACTGGATGACAAATAGTCTGCCTGTGGCAGAGATCTGCAAAGCTCAGTGAAGTACTACAATTCCTGTATGAAACAAGAAGTAAAAGGGTAATGTAAATATACTTTACTAAACATTTTGTACAACAGAATATTAAAAACTTATCAAAGATTTTAAAAAGGTTTGACATTAGGTTGTAGAATAACATTATAAGTTTATTTATTGATAGTATTAAGTACAGTAATGTTTAGTTCTAACTAAACTAAGGTGAAAAAAAAATGTACACAGGTTACAGTGTTAATGTATCTCTTTATCGAATTTAAGCCTATCATAAGTTAAAGTTTTATAAGGTACGGCCTATATACAAGTGGATTTACACATTTCATTGTTTGTGATTACAATTCGTTTGTATTGTGCTAGAAATGTTATATTTAAAGAAGCACTGTTACAATAAAGATACTAATTTGGCCGGAAATGTTTTCCGGGTCTCTGCTAGTTAACATAAAAGAAAGTGTACTTATTCCTTTGCATTTAAGAAGAATGGAATGTTTAAAATTGAAATATAAATTATAAACAAGCCAGTTATTCTTCATTCAAGTAACTGTACTGAAATAAATGTTATCTTTTCTGTACATTATTATGAAACTGAAAATTCTTCCTATTGTAGTGTGGTGTACATGTACATCCTTTGTCTTGGCCTTTACGAAAGACTTACACTGAACATTGTTGGAGGATGAAACTGTTCATACCACTGTGGAATCCAAAGTTTACAGCAGTTTAGAATTATAGAAGTTTCTTTGGGAGTTATAAGTGTTTGATATTGAGCATCTTTACATATATCTTTGTTTATTAAAAGTAATTGAAAATGCCCTTGTGTTAATGGTCAGGTAAAGTTTTTTTTTCCAGAGCATATATATATATACACCTAGGAAAAAAGTTAAGC
>NW_013665885.1:421034-427482 GCF_000517525.1 Limulus polyphemus
GCTTAACTTTTTTCCTAGGTGTATATATATATATATATACATATCTATACCTGTAACACACAAACTTGCTATGAAAAAAGGACATGTTTCTTAGTCCCTGTATTACAAGCCTGCAGTAGTTGAAACTTGAATAGAATTGATGAACATTTGCATCAAAAAATGGGATATCAGTATATATAAGTAAACTAATAAACTAACCGAGTCTACCACATTCCCAAAAATGGATGGGAGATTGGCTCCTGGTAGTTGATTTATTGTTTCTGAACCACTGTTTTCTCCTTTACAAGTTCACCACAGAATTGTACTTAGCTCTTTGTTAGGTTTTACTCGAGGTTTATAGGTGATGAAGGTTGTTGTGTGAGATGCATGTCTCCATATTCCCATCTCCCCTGCATCCAGAAAGGTTCTTCATTTTATTCATCACGGGTGTGTGTGTGTTTCAGTTTCTGACACTTCTGTTCAGACTTGCCTTGGCTCGTTATGTATTCTGCCAAGTTGTTTGGACATTTGCTCGAATGCTTCATTCCCAGGGCCTTCATTTCTACCATTATATAATGACTGGTTGCTTATTGCTTCCTCAAATGATGAATCAGCCCCGCATACTCAGTTTCTTTTTCAGGAAGCTGCCTGGGTGGGTGGACTTATTAAAGTGGAGAAGTCTTTCCTCACTTCTGAACAGTTTTTGGTTCATCTCAGAGTGTTTTTCAGCTCCCTTTTCAGTCGGGCCCAACCTTCTCTACTTTGGTCGAGAACTATGGATTGTCTCATCTTGTCCTCTCCTTCTCTTACTGCATGAGAGGTTCTATCTCTTTTGGAGACATGGGTTTCTCTCATTTTCTCTTATTTTCTTAGTTTCTCTTATTTGTGCCAATCTGCTTCATTTTCAATGGGGTTGATTGATCAATGGACCCTTGTTCAGGATCCCTTAGGTGCACCTCTTACCCTACCCTTCACTTACAGAATGACTTCAAGTGGTAGTTGGATTGGAACAATACTACTGTAGGTGTTCCTCTTCATACTCCTCATCCAGATTGTAATTTTTTTTATGGATGCTTCTCTTTCTGGTTGGGGAGCATATTTCGACACTCTGGAGGTTTCAGGGTGATGGACTCTTTCCGAGTACTTGTTCCATATCAATATCTTGGAACTTCTTGTGGTTTGTTGGGCTGTACTTCACTTCCTGTGTTTTTGGGGGCTGGGTGATAATGGTCAACTTCAACAATTCTACAGTAATATTGTACATCACCAGGCAACAGAGACTTTTGTTTTCAAACATTGGATCTCCTGTATAGGGCTCACAACCATCACATTATTTTGTTGGCATGTCATAATCCAGGTGATCTGAATCTGGTTGCAGAGCTGTTGTCCCCTCCTGTCAGGATTCTTCTGATGGAGTGGTTTTTGGATCCTCACGTTTTTTGGGAATTGTGCTCATTGGGGTGTCCTAGATTTGGATGCTTTTGCCATTCATCTCAATACATATCTTCCCAATTTTTGGTCTCCAGTTTCTCATCTGTTGGTGGGAGCAGTCAGGATTGGACAGGTTGGTACATTTATGCATATCCTCTTATTTGTCTCCTCTCACATGTCCTTGACATAATTCACACCACTCTGTGTTGTGTTCTGCTGTTGGCACTGTAATGGCCAGTTCAAGTGTGGTTTTCACTGCTGCATTGGCTTTTGGTATCGTCTCCACTTTCTCTTTCATTATCTCCGACACTCCTTCATCAGCCCCACTCTGGCGTGTGTGATCCGTCCATACCCACAATCCATTTTCACGGGTGGCTTTTGTCCAGTCCCTCACCAGAATGGCTGAGCTTCCCCAGCATGTAGCTTCCTTAGATTTTTGTCCAGTTTGTCCTTCCTCCAAGGCAGTTTACTAGCATAAGTGATATACATACCACTGTTGGTCTGTCTGAAGAGGTTATCATCCTTCACATCCTACTGTTCCTCATATAACATGCTTTTTGACTCTACTTTTATGGCAGGGTCCTATAAGTTTCCTCTGTTGTGGGCTATAGGGCGACGTTGTCTGCCACTTATCAGTTTATTGAATTTGCTTTTGTGTTCCACTTAGCCATCTTGTCCGTATTATTTCATTCCTTCTTCATTTCTGTTTCTCCCCACTCTGCTTTCCTCCCAGATTGGAACCTCAATGTAGTCCTCCATGCTCTTGTCCATCATCCATTTGAACCTCTGTCTTTGTGTTTGTTAAATCATTTTTCCTTGAAGTCCCTGTTCCTGCTGATGTTGGCATGTGGTCATCGTCGTTTGGACATATTCATGATTGATGTCTGCCACATTTTGTTTCATCATTCCTATGTTCTCTTTTTTCCTGATTGTTCCTTCATGCCCAAGACTTTGGCTGCTCGAGAAGGTAATTATACTTTCATCCCAATTTCCCTTCCCTTCATATCCCACCTTTATGACTGTTCCAGTCCTGACAACCTCTTTTGCCTGGCCAGGGCTCTCCAGTGGTATATGAAATGCACTACTCCCTTCAGTGGTTCCTGTGTCCATTTGTTTAATTCATGGAATTCTAACCTTTTCCCTGACCTTTCTCCTATTACCCTTATGGGTTGGATTCACCTGGTATATTCTTCCCTTTCTCCATATGTTCATCCTGGACTTCATACTCATGAACTAACATAAGTAAAGCAGACTGAGATTACCCTCCATCTCTGTTGATCTGTGGCATTGAGGCTCTTCCTACTGCAGACCTGATGTACAATTCTAGATGCCACCAAGTGTTGGTTGATCAACTCCATTGATGTGGTCCCCCTGCTTTTCCAAATAGGGTATTGAGGTCACCCATTGCACCCACTCCAGTGTTGAAGTTCTCCAGACTCTCAAATGCATTTTTGTTCCCTCCTTCTTCTTTTGGAGTATGGGAGTTCTTGCCATTTATCAGTTCCTAGCTGCTGGGGTGGGGGACCATGGAGGCTTGTCTTCCTGAGTGTGCACAATGCCACACAGTTGAGAGCAGGACAGTGGTATTCTGCTGGTGTAGTTGATGATATATCCTTTCTACTTTGGACCTGATGTATAATTCCAGATGCTGCCAGGTGTTTGATGTAGCACTCTGACATATATTGCAGTTTGCCTCTCCGGCTGAGGCACCCTCTTTCCTACCATCCGTCGGATTTCAGTTCCCAGGGATCATGTGTTGGTTGGAGCCGGGCCAGCCACATAAGTCCTCACATGCATTGGGAAGGTACCCTCTTCCTACCATTGACTGGATGATAAATGTCCAATGCTGCCAGGTTTTGAACTGGAGATGCAACCCCAAATAATGGTTCATCTTCCTACCATCTGTCAGATGTCAGTTCCTGGTGGATCTGGTATTGGTTGTGTTGGAGGTGCATGCATGCAGAGGCAGTTTCTTGGCATGGAAGTTACTCTTCCCTACCGGTACCCATTTCTGAGGTGAAAGGTAGAGGACTCTCCTCCTACCATGGACCTAATGTACAGTTTCAGATGCTGCTAGATGTTGGTTGAGGTTGAACTCCCATTTACAGTCTGTTGCATCCTAGCCACTCTACACCAGGGAGTCCCATTATTTAAGTAATTTTTTGGGTCTCTCTCTAAGTTTCTGTCCTTCTTGGCGATACATTACTGAAAGAGGAAGAGTATACCTAGCTCAGAAGTGGTGTGGTCTCCCATGGGTGTATTGTTTATAATTCCTTCTCACACTCCATGATTTTGCTTTGGACACTTCCTAAAGAGGGATCGTCTTCCCCACTTCCAGTGTGGTTTGGTTCAGTCTGACCAATCTGGAAGTGTTTAACATGTGTAAGATTATAGAAGGCGCTAGTTATGATAGGGGTAGTGCCACACTGCTATTGGTGGAGGGTTGCTGCATAGGCATTTGTATGTCAGTATGCAGAAATAAGTGGGAGTATCAATGCTAATGGCAAGCAAAAATTTGCACCGATAGTAGGCAGTGTAAATTGAGAAAGCTTTTTGTAAGAGGAGGTAAGTATCTATCAGAAGTACATTTTCAGTTTAGGAAAACAGTAACTTTTTGATAACCATCAGCAATATTCATAAAATTCACTGGTACCTGAGATAAAGGCTAAGCAGCAAAATTAGCACTTAGAATGTTACAAAATGAAAAGTACAAGAAGACGATTTCTTTCAAATCAAAAGATGTCTTTATTCTGATCAGTTAGGAACCTACTGTATATTTATTTTATTTTAGTTTGATCACAGTTTTTTGAAAGGTATGATAACCAACTCTTTCATTGTAAAACTTTTTTGTTTGTTTCACAATAATGACTGAAAATATACTATTATTCAAACAATTCACTCTGTTACGCTTGATTCAGAGCTGGTCTTCAGTTATGAAATGAATTGCTACCTGTAAGGATTTCTGCAGGTGTTCTTACTGCCACATGGAGCATCAGGGATAGGAGTCATATTATTCATGTAGTTACAATAGTACTGTTGACTTGAAAACTTCTCATATCCATCTGAAGAATCTAGAACTGTTTCAGTAATAAATTAATTTCTCTGTATATGCACTTTTGATAAGTAGCTCTTTTCAAATGTAAGTCTAGGCTGTTTGCTATAAGTGGTAATACTTTATCTACTGACTTATTCTGATTGAACAGGTAATATTAACTGTATCTATGTTTCCATCAAGTGATTTATTATCAAAGAAGTTTGTTGTTAAGAAACTAACATTTTGAATTACATTCTGCAAGGATACAGTAGATGTACACATATTTGTTGAACCACAAAACATTTCTGTGTTTTTGAGAGTACTTTCTAAGATTTTGCTTTACCCATTTGTGACAACCCAATAATACTATAACAGCCTGTGACAGCATTAAAGGCAGGAACCATTTTCTTTAAGTGTAACACATTGGTATCTGGGACCAAGCAACAATTTAGGAGATGTGCTGATGAATTCTTAGCATGTACGAGAATTGAAGAATAAGCATCTTCATGGAGTGAATAAAAAGATCCCATTTTATATGTCCATGAAAAGTAATGATTTTAATTATTTGTCCATCTCTAAAATTAGTTTGAAAACACACATAAGAATTTCAAATGAAGAGCATGTTTGTCATCATTGTGTGTTTGATGTCTTTACTCTTTCACCATGACTGGGTGAAAGTGTATATGTCATGACCTTTTACAGAGTTATATTCAAAGTATAATCAAACAATTCTATTATTGTATGTCAATAAGCTTGACATGAAATTGTAGTTTATAATTCAGATTCTAATATTATCTAAGTAATAACTTCTTAATTTCAAAAATAAAAATTAAAGAAAATTACCTTAAGTTTTCTGTGAAACAAGTGAGCTCCAATGTTTCTGCAGTTTACAATCAATTAGAATCTCAAACTATTCATAATCACAAGCAAGAATCTAAAATTTGAACTTTAAAACTTATTCATTTGCTGAGATATCAATAAATTGATTAAACTCACTATAGATACCATTCCCTCTTTTTTTCTGACTTTCAAAATTGTTTACTAATCAACAATACATGGCTGAGTGAACATGTTTATAACCAGTTAAAAGAACAGATTCTTCTTTATGTAAATCTTAGGGTTGTTTAGTGTTCACATTGTAAACTGTTAGAGGAATTGTTTGGTTTATGATGATCATATTTTGCTGCTCCAAATGCTAGAGGATTGTTTTAAAATCTATTTTTAGCTTACTTAGAAAGTTGCATCAGTATAGTAGTTTTGGGTCATTCTGTTTTAATGACTGATACATTTTTATGTTCTAAAATGCATATTTGAAAGCTACATTAATTCTGTTTTTAACACTTAAAATTTGTGAGACTCATTGCAGAGATGAATGTTATAAATTTTATTCTCTAGTGAAGACAAGCCTGATTATGCATTATGTACTTCGAATATTTGTTTTTGTATATGTATATTTTATTTTGCATATTTTATAACAAGTAACTAAAATGTAAAATTAGAGACTTTTCAGCTTAGCCTAACTAAATATTAGTAAAGTACAGTAGCTAAAATTTCACAAGCTTGAGTGCCATGCTGTTTACATTAGCTTTATGGGTAGTGAGCTCCTGCTGTGATTTATTGCTTTTAACATAAGGATTACTGCTGCAGTAGATGCAAAGTAAAGCAATAAAACATAAAACTACAAGGAAACAGATATGAAAATTTTAACTGTTAAAACTGTTGAGATAAGCAATTTGGAACTTTCTGATCAGTACTGCATTTATGCAGAAGTGAAAATAGTAGTATTCATATTTTTCAATTTTTTTTTGGTACAAATAAATATACAACAAATATAAAAAGACGGTTTTATTCTTATCATGAAAACCACCTTACACTGAGACTGACTCAGTAAAGGGTGTGGAAATTCACAAATGAATCTTTGTTAAAGATACTGTTGTGTCATCGAGATCACGTGACTATTCTCACGCCCTCTACTTTCTAGAACTATCCTGTACTTTAGCGAAT
>NW_013665885.1:428405-432932 GCF_000517525.1 Limulus polyphemus
TACCAATTAGTATAGCATAAAATCTTAGCTAATAATCCATATTTTAATAATATATAAGTTTAAGTTCTTAATTTTATACAGAAATATTTAAAATATTCCTGAATTTCCCCCTGTGTGACACATGACACATTTTCTCTATGGATCTTCTCTATTTTATCCACCATTTCTCCAATAAGTATAAAATTTAATGTAAATTACTGACTATAAAATCATCATTGCTCAGACAAACCATAATTTTTATAGCCTTCAATCTTGTTTGGTTACAGAGCCATCAAATAGAATATCAGACCCCTCCTACCACACCCACTTGTCACATCCTCTTTTTAGGATTTGTTAATAGTTCTTTCTTACATTTAATTAAATATTACCTATAACCAATAGAAAGTCAAGGTTTTCATCTATCAGATGACATATTCTATTACATTGTGTTCTGAATAGATAAGTGTAAATTTCACTTATAATACAACTTTGTTTCCCACAGGAATCACAATGGCTAGCTTGGTTAAATTTATAACTGCTCTTGTCGCATGTGAGAAAGCCAGAAAAATTGTTAGGGAAGATTGTCTGCTTTTTGGATGTTATTATTATATGTTCCTTGGTGCATTATTTAATTAAATAAAAATTTAGTGTATTACTAACATTAGTATAAAAAAAGTAATCTTACGTGCCGTCGACAGCAAAAAAAAGAAGACCTGGGTAAGTATTTTATTTCTTGTTTTTCATGGTTATTCTTTATTTATTATTATAAAAGGAAATAAAATGTAAAAATAGAAACCTTTGTGGGTTAGATTAGGTAAAATAAATAATATAGTTTCATGTTACAATTTGAAGTCATTCTAGAAAGGAAAAGGGTAATTTAGATTTATTTCGATTTTTTTTGGTGATTACGAGGTCGATGAAATTGACCAACATTGTATCGAGTTAGGGTAGAGAAAATACCAGATAAAATATAAATTTTTACTGAACACAAACATTTGAAATGTATGTAGGAGGTTTTAGAGATTACACAAATGAAATTTGAGATTTTTGAGATAAAGAAAAGTATTTTTAATCTTAACATGAAAATTTCACTTTGCACGCAGACTAGTAAAACCAAACCTCGATATATTCACAGACAAATCTTTTTTTAGTTTATTAATAGTACTTCACTAAAAAATATTATTTTTTTGTATGTGAAAGACTTATAATGCTTTCTGAAAGTCTACCAAATTTTGTGAAGCTATACATAATATATTAAAAGTTTCTAGTATCAAAACTATAAAAACTTTAAAGAGTACAAAGAAGTCATGTGGTCGGTCAAATCAACCGAGCCCATGTTGAAAGATTTAAATTTTAGTATTCATGTTTCTGGTGTGTGAAACACAACAATTCTTGTGGTACTTGGTAGTATAGCACTTTTGTGCTATTAAAAAAACTTTAAGATTATTTCAAACCTGTGTAAGATTAAGAATTTGTGTTGCATTGTAAGCAGCCTTGTATTACATTCTTTTATTTATCATAGGTCAGATGATTAGGCATGTTAAAATGGGAAAAGTAGTAAAAACATACCTTGAACAAATTCCGTTATTGACTCTGAACCCCAGAATTCAACCAATTACACGGACTGTACTGAAAATTACATTAGGATTAACTCCAGACTTCCAGTGGAATGATAAAATTCATGGGAAAACTGAGGCCTTCTGGATTTGGGTTGAAGATCCAGAAAGTAATTATATATATCATTCAGAGTATTTTCTGTTGACAAGAAAACAAGTAAGCTGTTATTTTCTTATTTAGATTATTTCAAAATTAAATAATTGTTGTTTAATTTGTAGTTTAGTAGAGTAATTACTTTTATAAATTACTGTATTTAATGTTACTCTCTCATGAATCATCTGACAATATGTTTACAGGTATATAAATATTTATGAGGATGTGCACAGAACACCATAAATGACAGTATGAAGGATAATTTTTCTTTTACTTTGGTATGTTAATTCCAATAAATCTGCAATGAGGTTTCTAAAATAAATTTTTAGGTCTTCAACATAACAATTACTTTTAATCCTATCACGATGGGCATCCTGCACATATTATGAGGTTTTAATGACTTAGATTCAAAATGTTATTAATCTGCTCTTTGTTAATTGTTATACCACTTAGTATAACATAAAATCTTAGCTATAATCCATATTTCAATGGTATATAAGTTTTAAATTCTTAACTTGATAAGGCAATATTTAAAATATTTTGAAAATGCTTATGATGAAAATTTTTTTTTGGATTACATGTAGAAAATAAACATAGTAAATGTATAAAGTCCAGCCTGGTGTGACACACATGACACATTTTCTCTAGGTATCTTCTCTTCTATATTTTATCCACCACCCATCCAACAAGTACAAAATTTAACCATAAATTAATCACTATAAAAGTGTCATTGCTTAGACAAACCATAATTTTTATTGCCTTCAATTTTGTTTGGTTACAGAGCTATCAAATATAAAATTAGACATTTCCTGCCACACCCACCTGTCACATCCTCTCTTTCAGGATTTGTTAATATTTCTCTCATACTTTTAATTATGTATTACCTATAACCAATAGAAAGTCAAGGTTTTCATCTGTCAACTGACACTCTATTACATTGTGTTCTGAATAAATAAGCCTCAGTTTCACTTATAATACAACATTTTTTCCCACAGGAATCACAATGGCTAGCTTAGATGAACTTGAAATGGCTCTTGTTGCATTTTGCATGTTATTATTCTATATTCTTTGGAGCATTATTTAATTAAATAAAAATTATTTAGTTCATTACTATTATTAGTCTAAAAAAAAGTAGAATACCATTCCAGTCTTTTACTTGTTGTTAAACAAACGTTTAAATAACTATTCAATTAGGTGAGAGTATTATTCTTTTATGGCTAGTATTTTCTCAAATTTTATTAACTTCAGAATGACAGAACATAGTTTTGTTTTCTTCTCATTCCTTTTCCATTTGATGGGAAAAAAATTATTAGTTGTTAAATTTTATCAGCCATATTTCAGCAGTTCAGAAAGTAATCAATGTATAATAAAGTGGAAGTTTTGTTGTTTTATAAATTTGCAGTTAATCTGATTATGAAGTTAACATAAGTTGTTTAGGTTTCATTTTGTGTGATTGTAATAAAAACGTTATTATTCTGTGGATTTCAACCATAACTTCTGTAAATTGGCTAAAGATTTTATGGCAAGAAAGTACAGTTTTATTAGAAAAGGAACTATGGTAATTACAAAAAACATTGTACCTCATTGTTTCCAACTTGTGAGATGATTATTAAATACTAGCTGACTGCCCATCATATGACAGTAAATTCGGATTAATTCTTCTTCCAAAGATTATATCTCAATAAGTATTTTATGAACATGGTTTTTAAAATTTAATTATATTACAGTAGCAATGTATGTATAAAGAATATTTATAATTTTTCTACTATTATACCATTTTTTCAGTATGTATATGGTCATCTCCTTGAAGTAGTCTTTGATTAGAATTTTAACTTATGTTTATTATTATGTTATGTTTAAATTTTCATCTTAGTAAAGCCTGATAGTTTAAACTATGCAAAAAAAACTGGCACTTGATGAAATATTCTTACAGGATCAAATCTGTGAACCTGCAGTTTATTAATTATTATGGCAAAGGCAATGAATTTTATGGTGAAATGCAAATGCATGGAGGTAACTTTTCTGAAAAGATGAATATAAATCTTTTGGCTAAATTTTCATAAATCTCTTAACCCTTTTGAGACGGATCACAGTGCAATTTTTTTAAAGGCTCAGCAACCGAGTACAAAGATCATAACTAGAAGAGATAATTGTTTGCTTTACTTCTTTAGTTACTGTTTTATATTTTAAGAAAAATAAGTGTGGGAACTTATTTCAAAATAGCAAAAATCTATATACATATATAATGTATAATAATTGAAATGTGTCTGTATTTTATAAAATACTAATCTACTAAAACACAGCCAAAACAAGTTACTTTGTACAGACCAAAGGTCCAGTTTTATGTTATTTGATATGGTAACATGAGTGTACGTGAGCTGCATCATTGTAACTTCTGTATTGTTAGCCAGGCATGACTGAAAGGTCAATATAATAAAAATAATAAATATATATAAATGTATAATGTTATGAGATTTAAGGTATTTAGTCTAAACATTTATGTTTTCGTGTTATAATTTGTGTTCATTTCTAGAATGAGAGGCATAATTTATATTTATTTACTAATCTTTTATGGTGGTTGCGAGATCGGTCAAATCTACCAAACCTGTACAGAGATTAATTACTGAAAATAACAGATAAAAGATAAAGTTATTTCTTAAGAAACGTTTGATAACTATATCAACATTATAAAGATTTTGCATGAGAAATTTCTGAATTTTTTGCTGCTGTACGGCACAGCAGAAATCTTAGCTATAATCCATATTTCAATGGTATATAAGTTTTAAATTCTTAACTTGATAAGGCAATATTTAAAATATTTTGAAAATGCTTATGATG
>NW_013665885.1:433517-441084 GCF_000517525.1 Limulus polyphemus
GAGAAAAACATTGCTTTATAAACCTTAGGACTAAATAAAAATAATTTATATTTTGTGTATGAAAGCATTGTAATGTTTACTGATAATTTGCCAAATTTCGTTAACATTCGCTTACTAATTTAAAAGTTATAGGATGAAAACTATAGCAAGCACAAAATGGTTTCGAGGTCACATTGACCAACCCCATATTGAAAGAGTTAAGTAAGGTGAAAAACCTCGATAGTAATTTATTGTGGCTCCATGTATTGGGTTCAAATGATAATTTAGCTGTTTTTGACACGTACAGTCACTGTTTGTTTATTATGTAATAAGATATTATCCCTGATTCAGTATATAATTATATTAATATTTTTTTGAATATTGAAAGAGCTTGTTGTAAATATGATAATAAATACATATAAAAATTAATATAATAATAAAAGATATTAATAACATAAAATCCCAACTTGATTGGAAATTGAACACAAGACTTCCATGCGATAGTTAAGCACTATAACCACTACAACTAGCCTTTGTAATCAAATGTTAACAAATAATTCAAATCCCTAAAGTAAACTATGTTGTGTTTTTTCCAAGTATTGTAATATCATGCCTTAAACATGATGAGATAATAATTTTAGAAAGTTTTAAAAAATTTCTACCCAAATGTGATTTGAACTCAAGACTTCTGCTTGAGATAAACCACTGAGCCAATTCTAATGCTACCAGTAGAGAGTCCAGCATTATGGACAAAGGGAGTGTTATGAACAGAGAGTGGCTTTTATATATACATATAAAAGAGAGGGAGAGAGAGATAACTACACACACACGTCATTGTATGAGAAAATTATAATGGAGCACAACAGGAAATACAAAATCAAAACAGTGTTTTAATTGCGTGAAGTAAAACACAATAAAAATAACTAACAATTTTATTGACTATTTAGAAACTGAAGAAATAATTTTCAAAATATTTTATTTTTTAAACAAACATTATATTTATAAAGTTATTTATTAGAAAATAATTTTATCACAAAAACTTTAAATTAAAATTAAATGTATTGGAAGAATTTATTATGTTCCAAACAGAAGAGATTTATTTCTTGGATAGATCTTTTTTTTGATTAAGAGTTCAAGGGAGAAATTACCATTATATATAATGCTGAATTTTGAGTGAGTTATCAGATGTTCATTTTCATACTTGTGATTTTGGATTACTGACTGTAGTGAATTTAAAAGAATGTTATGTGACATTAGTGATACTCCCATGTGCTAGTGGATGTGGATGGGAAAATGTCATTGAATGTTTTCAATATAGGCAATCTTTCAGTCCCATGGTGATATGTGACGTTTATAGACAATCCAAGAGAAAAGAGAGGCAGGCAGAGAATCCTTTGTTTTAGAGGTGTTTTAACATAAAGAATGGTTTGAAAATGACAGTTTTTCCTGTGAGTATAACTTTGTTATTAAAGTGTTAAGTTGTTTCGAAAGTATGATACTTTGTTTTCCCAGGTAGAGGATAGTTTTTGAAACTTGGCATTTATCAGTTATGAACATTTTTATGAATGTTATAAACATTTTCATTCAGAAACATCCTGGTTAAGATTTCAAACATTTTCTTAGGTATCCATTATGCAATATATTTCATGGAGAAAAACACTCTCAGAATGTAAAATAGAATAATTTGAACAATTCTTAATGGTTTGAATTTCAAGGTTAATATTTTATCCAACATGAATAAAGCTATCAAATTGATGAGTTGGCCTGTGAATGGTTTCTTTTGATATATTGATATTGAAAAACTTTGAGCATTTTGAATAAATTAGTACACCTAAAGATGGTAAACTATTCTGTTCTTCAATTTCACAGGAAAAGTTTATATGTGAATGCTGTGAGTTTAAATACTAAATAAAATGTTGAACTTTATCCTTTGATCCAAAAATTATGATAGTGTCATCAAGACTGTATGTGGTGACTAGGAAAAGTGTTAGTTAAAGTTGGTCTTATTAGTGACCACCATATACACTCCATCAGATTTAATTTGATTTTCTATTGAATATAAAATAGTTGTTTTTTACAGCCTGGGTAATTTTTATTAGGTGGTATAGATTTTAACTCGATAACAAATGAGAATGAATACAAAACAGCAAATTCATTCAATGTTAGCTGTTTAAGAATGGGTACAAGGAATTTGGCCTTTTTTATCTGTGCATTCTGATTGCTGAAATGATAGGGTGTAATGGATGATTCTGTTTATAAAACTTAGAGATTATACATTATACTGGGTCATGATCTGGAAGGATATAATTGGTTGAGTGCATTGTCAGAAGCATTTTAATTTTTTTTCCCCATTCCAATGGTGAGGGAAGGCATATCTGACATGAGGGGTTTCGATTTTTCAAGGTATTCTGCATTGTTTAATAACATTACTCCATTCTCTTTGTTCAAGTATGTTAAGAGTATATTTGGTTTGTATGAAATGTCATTTTGGCTGAAAATTCTTCCTTTTTAAGGGAAAAAGAATGATGAGAGGAATTACAATTGTAAAAAGATGCAAGTGCATGGATTTTGAATAAGTCTCAGGATAGAGTAGATTATTTGGAGTGTAAATATATAAGCTTGTTATGTTCTTATGTGTAATTTAAAAGGACACTTATAATTAGCAAAAGTTACATTTGGTGGTTAAAGAGAGAAATTAAGACCTTTTCCATGGGTTGTTTTATTGGATTTGGTTGAAGTAACATTAAAGATTAATTTTTTAACATTATTGCACTTTTTGTGGCTATTAAACTTACAAAGCTTCACGTCTTTCATATTTTGAAAATGCTTATGATGAAAAATTGTTTTTGGTATTACATGTAGAAAATAAACATAGTAAATGTATAAAGTTTAGCCTGGTAATGATGTTTGTATGATCAATTTTGGTCCTGTTGAACTTTACGTAAAGGTGGCTTTATATTGGTGTTTCTATTTGAGTTCTTCTTCCACCAAATGTTTTGACATTGATTGCAGACTGGAGCATTATGTAGGTGAGATTTCAGAAGTTTAACGTGAAGGAACTTGGGTACAACATTTTTAGTTTTACAAATTAATATTATAAACTCTGTATCTAAACCAACCTTCTTTAGTTTGAAGTCAGATTTATCTAATGCATGGAATGATGATAATGCATGTCAGGTTTTATATGGCTGTATTCTTTATAGTAGGTATCTGTGACATGTTGGCGATAAATGTTAACAATAAACAGACAGCACACAATCTACTTGTTTTAAAATAATATATTCAAAACAAGTCAAATGTATGTACAAAAATTTGTAACTCTATTGGTTATCACAGTTGTATCTAAAACTAAATAATTCTCTTTTCTTGTCAAAATTCACACAGGTGGGTTCAGTTACTTAGGAACACGTTTTGAAAAGACAAATTATTCTCCTTGTTACTGCTAAACTGTGAAACTCTCTTTAGATATCACCCGTTATGACTAAACTAATAATCAAGCAGTCTAACTTCACTTTCACTAACTTATGTTTTCTGAATTACTTTAACTTATTTAGAAATTGTCTATCATGGCTAAACTGCCAATCACTCAGTCTAGATCTATCTAATTATCTCTCATGTAATTTGCTTTCTTCACTTCCTCTATGTTTCTGCATGTATTTATAACAGGCAACAGAAAAATCTAAAAATATTTAGTCCTCCAGTGACAACAAAATTACACACAACAAGAAAAACTTTGAGTAAGATGAAGTCAACAATATTATGAAAGCCTAGAACAACAGTTAAACTGCATACACAATGTACGACTCATACTGAGTTATGTAATTAAACTTGTCACAACTATCACTTTTAAAATAATTAACATTTAACACACTTGTTATGAAAACCAAACAATCATTAACACTAAATTTTTAAACAAACTAAGTAACAATTCTTAAACCAAACAGTCCAACAATAAGCCCCTCTTCAAAAAATATATTTACAGTATTATTTTATACTATATACAAAGACTGTTCTCAGTTCATACACAAAGTCTCCTAATATAGTATGCACCAACATTTGTAGTTACTTTGTAGTATGCATAAGGTATCTGGTAGGGCTTCACCCTGACTGGATCCTTTGTTTTCATCTTGATCCTGTGTTGCTGGAGGTTTTTCTTGTGTAATCTGTCTGTATACTGGCACAGTTGATCTTGTACCCTTTTCTTCTTCTTGCCAGTGAGTTCTTCACTTATGTTGATGTCCTTGTACATCTCATCTCCACCCGGTGATCTTAGGCCTAGTAGGTCTTTATCTTCTATAATGAAGTCAATGTCTTCAGATACTGCTTCTGTGACAGCCACACCTGCCATGTCGATTTGTACCTCAATAGGTGCACCTGTAAGGTTTTCTCTTTTGAAGTACTTCTTTAACAGCTTGGCATACTAGACCTTGGTCTTCTCATCCACTATCACCTTATAGTGCATTCTGTTGACCACTTCATGTACTGTGAAAGGTCCTTTCCACTGCTGGATGAGTTTGTTGTTGGGTATTGGTAGCAGAATTAAGACCTTCTGTCTGACCTCAAAATGTTGATCCTTACCTTCTTGTTATATAAATACTTCATACTGCTTTTGATGTATTTAGCTTCATCAGTAAAACAGCTTTGATAGATCTGGTTCAATACTCCTTTATGGTCTGCTGTTTTGTAAGTCTCTTTCCATTTTTTATTGTGCTTGACTATCTCTCTGGGACTGCCTCAAAGTTTCTGCAGAGAAGTGTCTTTCTTCTGCACTTCCTTCAGCCCCCACGAGCCAACATTTCAGGATGTCACTTTTCAAGACTTTAAGGGTCTTGTTATTTTGCTTGCTTTTCATCCCTTGAGCTCGTGTGATGACTGCAGTTGCTTCAGCAGTCTTTTTTTTTGTCTAGTTCCATCAAATTTTTACTATCCAATCACCAAGTTGGATATTGGTGCCTCAAGGTTTCCTATATATTATGGAGTATCCACTTTTAATTTTAATAGTGCTTTCATCACTTCCTCTATGTTTCTGCATGTATTTATAACAGGTGGCAGAAAAATCTAGGAATATGTAGCCCTCTAGTGACAACAATATTGCACACAACAAGAAAAACTTGGAAGCTTATAATAAGAGGATGTCAACAATATTATGAAAGCACACACAGTAATTAAACTGCAAATACAACATACGACTCATACCGAGTTACGTAACAAAACTTGTCACATCTACCACTTTTAAAATAATTAACTTTTAACACTCTTGTTATGAAAACTAAACAATCATTAAACGGTAAATCACTAAACACACTAAAAAACAACTCTTCAACCAAACAGTCTTGTATATCCAACAATGCATTTTGACCATATTTTCAATTAATGTATTGGAAAAAATAATAAAATTAACCAACAGTATTATTGAGAATTTAGAAACAGTGTCAATGAAACAAAAGAAATAAATTTAAGAACATTTACATTTTGTAAATAAACATTCTTTATATAAAGTTGGTTTATATTTAATAGAAAATTAAATCTGATAGAGTGGTTATGGGGTACCTATTAGTACCAATTCTTAGTAATAGTTGAGCCATCAAGAACAATCTTGGTTGAACCTCTACCCAGAGTGCTTCAAACCAGTATTTTACAAATTCTGAGTTGATTACACTTGTGACACTTTTTGAGCAAAGGATAAAGTTCAACATTTTCTTGAGTTCTTAAACTTGCAGCATTCTTATGTGGAATATACCTGAGAATTTGAAGAACAGAATATTTTAATTTTTAAGAGTGTTAATTATTCAAGATATTTAAAGTTTTTCAGTGTCATTACATATCAAATGAAAATATTCACAGGATAGCTCACCCAGTTAGTTTATCATCCTGTAAGATATAATATAAGATTAACCTAGCAACGTGATTTCACTAACTTGAGCTTTTCGATTTGTTCAACTCATTTTATTTTACATTCTGAGGTTGTTTTTCTCCATGAAATGCTATTGTACAATGGATGCCCTAAGAAAATGATTAAAAACTTAACCAAGATGTTTCTGAACAAAATTTGTAAAACACCCATGAAAATGTTAACAGTGGATAATTGTCAAGTTTCAACGACTATCCTCTACCTAAAACAACAAAGTATCATGTCTTCTAAACCATTTAAGTCATTAATAAGAAAATTCTTCCAACAGGTAATACTTAACACTATTTTTAAACTGTCCTTTATAGTAAAACATCTTTTCAAAACAAAGGATTCTCTGCTTATCTCTTGTTGAAATTGTACTGTCTATAAATACCCATTGTTAATGCAAGGCCATCTATGTCAGAAAATCTTAATGTTACTTTCCCATACACACCCACGAGCATGGGGTATTATCTTTATGTAAGTAACATCCTTTTAAGTCCATACAATTTGGCAATCCAGAATCACTGATATGAAACTGAACGTCTGATAATTCACTCAGGATTCACTATTGTACATGTGATAGTAATTCCAACTTTCAACTGTTAATCAAACAAAGTTTTTTCTTAAAACAAATCATTTTTTTTAATGCGACTCAGTCTTCCTATACATTTAAATTTTTAAAAGCAACTATTGCAATAAAATAATTTTATAATAAACAACTGTATAAATATAATGTGTGTTAAAAAAAATATTTGAAATTTGTTCACCTACTCTGATACTGTTTCTAGATAGTCAGTTTAAATATTGTTGGTTAATTTTATTGTTGTTCTTGCTTCACACTATTAAAACATTCATTTCATCTTGTATATTTCCACTTTGCTTAATTAATATTTTTTTGTGTCTGATGATCTAAATAGAGAGTGGAAACATTGATGTTTATATTTATAAATGTATGTACTTATATCTGATAAACATCTCATAAGTTTGAAACAATGAGGTACAGTATTTCTTTGCAATTATTATTTTATTTTTAAGTTGAAAAACTTTTACATCATACAAATGTTATGTGTTGTTACAAAATGTTAATTTCATCTTTTAGACTGTGCTGAAAGAAACCCAGAATTTGGTGTTTACCATTCCAGTATATGAGCCTCTCCCTAGTCAGTACTTAGTACGAGCTATCTCTGATCATTGGCTAGGATCTGAGTCCACAACACCAGTATCCTTTCAACACTTGATTCTTCCAGAGAGGCATCCACCCCACACAAGTGAGTTAATTTAACTTTACACACTGTTTACCTGGTGTACACAAATTAACTAGTACATTGTTTTGCTTAGTTACATAAGTCAGTGGTACATCTCTATAAGAAAGGTTAATTTGTACATACTTATGCTCTTGTCTTCTATATAAATAAAATAAGGGTTTTGTCTGTACATTGCTTAGAATAGTGTACTTTTTGCATATCTTCATGTTTCATACACCAGAGAAGCTGAAACAAGCCTTATCTCAATTTCTGTCTGTCTGTGTGTCTGTCGGTAACACTCGTGGACGTGTATTTGTTCGCTTTTCACGGGAAAATGAGTGCACTGTTTTCGATGAAACTTTTTTCTTTGTTTTATAGATGTGTAAGAAGGTTATAGGCTACTTGAAACTGTCATACGCCTTTTGGAAAGAAAATGGCGGCTGCTCAAAAA
>NW_013665885.1:442084-445698 GCF_000517525.1 Limulus polyphemus
TTAAAATGTAATGTAAATAATGTACAAGTAATTTGTTTGTTAATTGTTAAATTGATGTATTATTTATACACACAACCCATACGAAGGACGGGTACACAGCTAGTTTTAAAAATAAGATAATAAGTATCTCTAGGTTGTTTGGTTCACCTTTACATATGATTTTCTAAACCTCAACGCTTTGTTCACAAGTAATTAGGCTCATTATTACATGTAATTTGGTAAATCTCAACTACTTGTTCACAAGTCATTGGGTTTATTTTTATGCCTTTCTTTACAAATGTCACTTTGGACATATTTTGTCTTGTTTAAACAGATAATTTAGTTAAAGTTAGTACTTTTATCTTGATTATATATGTCAGTTTATATCATTATTTAACCCTCTTGATATGAGTGAGTCAAAGCCTGCATGTTACAAACTTTTACAAAGTTACATTCAAATTTAATTAAACTAATTTATTATCAACGTAAACCAATAAACCTGGTATGACAACATAGTTAATACATGAAATTTTAATATTACATAAGTTTTAAGTTCTTGATTTTATAAGGGAATATTCAAATTAATCCTCAATGTTCTTTAATATGAGAATTGTGACATTTGTTCTCTAGGTCTCCCCCTTCTCTATTTTATTTACCACCTCACTCTAAAGTATGGAATTTAATGTATGTTATTCATTATATCATAGATATTGTTAAACCAATGTCTAATTTTCATAGCCTTTAATTTTATATGTTTATGAAGTCACTTGCTACATCCACCTTTCTCATCCCTTCTATTGGATGATGTATAATGCTGTGTCATTTTTAGTACAGAGTATTATCAACTTTCACTTCAGTATGAAAGTTTATCTTGCAATATTCGGATTGAGCAGCTAAGAGAATTATTTTAACTCTTTCCACATGGACATTCTTTTCTGCACGTGTCACAAGGTTTTATAGGGTTATATTTAAAATTTAATTAAATAAATTTATTATCATAGTATAGAAGTAAAATTGGAATCAAACCATAGCTAATAATCCAAATTTTAATATTATATACATTTTAACTTCTTAATTTTATAAGGCAATATTTAAGAAAAATCCTCAATTCCCCTAGTATGGAAATTGTGAAATTTATTTTTTAAATCTTCCCTCTTTTCTAATTTATTTACTATCCCTCTGAGAAGTATAGAATTTAATGTAGATTACTCATTATAATATTGTTATTACTTAGGCAAAGCATAATTTTCATAGCCTTCAGTCTTATTTGGTTACAGAGGCATAAACTAGAAAATTAGACCCACCTTGCCATGTCCACCTTTCACATCCTGTCTTTTGCAAATTACCAATAGTTCTTTCTGATGTTTAATACTATATTGTTTATAACCAGTAGAAAGCCAGAGTTTTAATCTATCAAATGATGTTTTATATTATCACATTTTCTGTACAGAGAATTGTCTATTTCACTTTCAGTTCAAACTTAATTCCCATGGGAAACACATCAACAAGCTTAACTGGATTTTAAACAGCTCTTATTGCATAGTTATAAACCCAGAAAAATTATAACAGTTATAAGACTGTCTGCGTTTTATATGTTATTATTCTGTGTTTTTAGTTGCATTATTTAATTAGAAAAAAATTATTTAGTGCAGTAGTACCATTAGTAAAAAGGTAGGGTTAAATTTCTTTGACAGTCGACAGCAAAAAAAAAAAAAAATAAGACCCAGGTAAGTACTATATTTCTTGTTCTTCATGTATCTTTATTTCTTATTATAAAAGTAACTAAAATGTAAAAATTAGAAACCATTTTTAAGTTAGATAAGGTTAGATTAGGTAAAGTAAAGAAAAATAATAGTAATAAAAAATTTTCATGAGGTATACTCGTGAGTAGCCAGTGCCTTATGTAATTTGATAGGGTAGTGTGAACTATAAGTTCACCAAGTGACTTACAACTTGTATGGTGGAATAATTAGTTAGACATGTTTCAAAAGACAATAAAGCATAAGTAGAAACAGGTGTATTTTGATATGAGTTTTAAGCTATTTAGTATTAATAAATGTAGTTTCGTGTTACAATGTGATATCATTCTAGGAAAAAAAGGAGTTTACATTTAATATCTTTTACGGTGGTTATGATGTTGTTCAAATTGATTGACTTCCTATAGAGTTAGGGTAGAGAAAGTAACAGGTAAAATATTAAGTTTTACTGAAAAAATAGTTGGATATTTATATAGGAGGTTTTAGAGATTATGCAAATGAAATTGGAGATTTTTCAGATCAAGTATTCTTAACCTTAACATAAAAATCACTTACACTCAAAGCAGTCAACACTTTGACTCCATATATTCACTGTCAGATCTTTAGTAAAAATACTTTTGCAAGACTTGTAATGTTTACTGAAAGTTTGCAAAATTTTGTGAAGATACATAAAACATATTAGAAGGTATAGTATGGAAACTCTAGTGGTTATGATTCAATTACTTCTTTACAATACAGTGGTTGCAACAAGAATTGTCTAAAATACTTTGTAAAAGTGAGGGAAAATATTTATGATATGGCTCTGTACAAAGTACAAAGTTGAATCCTATCCAAAAACTTGCTAGTTATCTTACTTGGTTGTCAGGATTTAGCATTGGTATAGGTTTAAATGTATGTAAATGCTTACGGACATTCTATTTCCTATATTACCATGCTTACACAGTGAGAAATAAATGTGTAGTTTCCAGTCATATGAATATGGCTTGTTTTGGTTGTGCTAGTATTCTTGGCTTAGCCTTCTTGATTGTAACTTTAGAAACAAATTATTCACCAGCAAACTGCAAGTTAAACCGGTTGTTTATATAATGATGTTCCTTTTCATTGTGTTAAGATCAGTTGATCAGTGCTAAATTTATTTCTTAGACTTTCACAAATTACACAAATAAACTCTTCCTGAATTGCCAAGTTTTTATTTTTATTCTACCTCAATGTAAACGAGTGGAAAAAATAACACAAGTTTTTACTTTGTAAAATACAGTAGCACATTGGCTACCATACATTACAAATATATATATATATAACTAATTCCATTTATTTTTCTTCAAACATATAAAAGTAAATAAAAAATATTTGGAAAACAATGATCTCTACTATCAATGATGCTACAAAGTCCTTGTTTACACTCGTGAGCCATACTTGCTAAGTCTTGTTCAAATTCACATGTGGAGATGGAAAAATAATAATTTTTGTAGACTTTATATAAGCATTTTGGAATAAAAAAATTATAAATTGCTATACCAATACCCCAAAAATCCACTAATTTATCAGGGTTCATAAAATATAATTTCTATTCACAAAATAGCCTTGATAACAATACTTCAAACTTTCCAATGATATAAGAGCATTTCTCTCGTAGATAACTTGGGAATACTGAGAGAATTATGTAGAATAAATATATAGCTTTCAATTGATTATAAAGTGATTGGTATATAAAAGTAGGTGTAGATAAATAAGACTTCTCAAATGATGAAGTGGTGGGCGGAGTCAGTATGGCGTGTTTACTGAATATCATGATATCTCACAAAATAGAAAATGTGGTAGGATCTTATTTTGTATTCTAGCTTGCCAATATCGAACATTTGAGTTTCTAATACGTAC
>NW_013665885.1:446209-459867 GCF_000517525.1 Limulus polyphemus
ACATGTGTTTATCAAATAATAGCTAAATAAAATGTTGAATGTATATCTACAAACATGATGATATGCCCTCTGACCCCTACCTGTCTTGATAGGGTTAATCGATTACATTCAGTTAATCAATTAGTACACCAGACTGCCTACATACCCATACAAGCAAAAAAAAAGTGGGGGGATGTCATAAACATCTTAATTTTGTCAAATAATGCATTATTCTAATATGGTATTAAGTTTCATATTTTCTTTTACATTGTTTTATTTTTTAACTAATTTTTAATTTACCCTTGATTTCATATGACTGACCTCTTTTGAACGATACCATTTGTACATTTACAAAAACATATTTTTTGTCAACTATTATGAACATTTCATATTTTTCAGATGAATCCCCAGTGTTGACTAAATACCACCATGTGATTGCCATTGTTTGTTTTTCAAATATGAAGTACTCCACACTGATATTCTGTAAATCAAATAAATTCAAAATTAGATAATTAAAACATGTTTTACTCTTATGATAAGGATAATAATGTTTTTCTTTTAAACATGTCACAAGTACAAGTAATTAAGTAGCCAGTTGGACAGTATATTTATGTATTTTATTTGAATAGGATACACATAAAAAAGATAATTCATAAGGATTCAACTCATCACAATGTTTTGAAGTCTTCTACTATACTCAGTAAACCTTACTTATCTGATTTGATGACTATATTATTTTATTTGGTGGACACAATAAAAAAAAATTATGTTCACAAACATTGCAACCCAATACAACTATAAACATTATAATTTTAAACAAAAACAAACTTCAGCAAACTACCTTTATTATGCAAAAATTTCCTGTCTTTGCTTCATACTGTATATATATATATACACTAAAAGCTTTATTATCTGACATCTATCAGCCCTGGACAGTGACAGATAGGTGAAAACTCTGGTTATTATAACACTCCACTTACAATATTTTACAGGAAAAATTTTCACACCTTTTAAATGTCATAAAGTACAGTATTTCTGTACCATTGTTAACAGTAACAGTTTTAAACAATAATAAGTGTTGTAAAAAACCTTAAACCTGACATCTACTGGAACTACTGACAAATGTATATTACTGTCATTATTTTTTACTTATATCTGCATACTACTTGTAACTTTAGTAAATGAAATTAATTAGAAAGCACACAAAATCATTATGAGTACCTCTGTTTGGGTTATCTAACTTTGCCAAAGCTAGTCCAAAGCCCAGTTTCAAAAGTAGGAGGTTAGTTCGTTGCTGAACTCAAACCTTGCCAAATATTGAAAATTGGTTCAAATATACAAGATTATAGAACCAGGGCATACCCTGAAAGCAACATGCAGTGTTATTGTCTTAGCACTGCAAAAGGTGGACTATGGCAAGCTCCTCGGTCACAATGGGTAGGACTAAAGAAGATCAGAATTGCTAGTTGGAATATAAGAGCATTAACAGGAAGGAGTGCAGGACTTGCAGATGTTTTGAAGAGGATGAAAGTACAGATAGCATGCATACAAGAGACAAGTTGGAAAGAAAGTAAAGCACAGGGAATCGGGAAATATTACATACTTATCTTTCATGGGAATACAAGGAAAGGAAATAGGGTAGCAGTTGTATTGTGTGCATAAATGAAAGAGAAAGTGGTGAAAGTGAAAAGGTTGAATGACAGAGTGATGGTGGTGAAGCTAGAAATAGAATGTTGCATATTGAATGTAGTATGTGCTCCACAAGTGGGATGCAATGATAAGGAAGAAGAAGAGTTCAGAGGGTCTAGACAACATGCTGCAGAGCATACTGTGAGAAGAGTTCATTTCAATGGGGGCTGCTCTAATTGGATACAATAGACAGGACAGATGTGGCATGGAGGACAGAGAAATAAGGAAGGCTTGGAGATTTTACAGATGGTTCAGGCATGTTACTTGGCTATAGACAATACATTTTTCCACAAAAGAGAAGAACACCTGATAACTTACAGAAGTGATAATGTTAGGAGTCAAATAAATTAATTATTATTTAAAGGAAAGTAACTGAAAAGAGTGAAAAATTGTAAAGTTATGCCAGGGGAAAGTCTCACAGGCTTTTGATGATGGATTATGAAATGAAAGGTGCAGGATGGTGGAATTAGAAAGTGCAGACAAATGTGAGGGAAAAAAAGGTAATGGGTGGCAGCAAATCAATGAAATGTAAGATTTGTAGGCATGCATAGTAGTGAAGAAAGCAGTGGTTATTGCCAAACAGAGTGCAGATACAAGGCTGTATTAGAATTTGGAGGGAAGAAAGAGGGAGAAAATTGTGTGTAGACTAACCAAAGATATGGGTATGGTGAAGTTTATTAAGGATTATAATTGTAAGTTGATTACAAATGTGATAGTTGTTAAAAATGGAAGGGTAGCATACTTCAAACACCTAATAAATAAAGAAAATGAATGGGAGAACTGTGAGAAAGTATGAAAAGTGAGGTGTTGGAATATGTGGTGTTAGAGGAAGTAGGGATAGAGTTGGAGAAAATGAAAAATGGGAGGGCATTAGGCCCAGACATTATACCTATTGATGCATTTAAGAAGCTAGGAAAGCTAGAGTGCCTGATGCTGTGCATACTTTACAGTGTTATAATGACAGAAAGGAAGATCCCAGATGCATGAAAGAAGAGTATCCTTGTGCCAATATTCAAAAGGAAGAGCAATGTGCAAGATTGCTGTAACTATCAAGGCATAAAGTTGCTGTTTCGCACAATGAAGCTTAGGGAGAGGGGTTGAGGACTAAAGACTGACAGCAGAGATAGAAATAGTGAAAGAACAATTTGGGTTTATGCCTGACTGGCTAACAATGATTGCCATATTTTCATTGAGGGGGTTGATGGAAAAGTTCAGGGAAAAAGACTTATACATGACATTCATTGGCATGGTAAAAGCTTATAACATAGTATTGAAAGAATTAATATGGTGGCTCTTAAAAAAGAGGAATGTACCACAGCCATATATGAAGTTGATCCAGGATATGTAGGAAGGAATAGAAACAATTGCAAGAAGTGTGTTAGGGGATCCTGGATCAACTGTGAAAGCAGACAGATGAGCGAGTAAAGAGGTTAAGGGAAGAAAATACAGAGCATGGTTGAGGTGTAGAGAAGTCAGTGAAAGAGTGTGTGACAGACAGATGCCAATAAAGCTGAAAGGGAAGGTTTATAAAGTAGTAAACAGACCAGTTATGTTGTATGGGGTCGAATACTGGAGTTTAAGAAGGAAAAAAAAGGAGCAGATGATGAAAGTGGCAGAGATACTGATGTTGAGATGGATGACAGGGGTGTCAAAAGAAAGTGCATCAGGAATGAAACCATTAGGGAGAGAGTGAAAATAGTACCAGTTATGGAAAAGATGAGAGAAACTTGCATTAGATGGCTTGGCCATGTGTAAAAAAAGAAAAACGGAGTATGTTCATAGGAGAGTTATATATATGACAGTGGAAGGGAAAATGACAAGAGGAATACTAAAGAAAAGGTGGATGGATATAGTGAGATAGGACATGAAAAAAATGAGGTGTCAATGTAGCTCTGACACTGAAGAAAAAAGGAGTAGAGAGCAAGGACCAGAAAAGCAGACCCCAAGTAATTGTGAAAAATGCTTAGAAGAAGTTGGGTTATAATTCAACGAATTCAAAGCTTACTTCTTCATTTCTAGAACTGTGTTTGATATGAAAATAAAAACAGTTAAAAGCATACATTTCAGATTTTATCATTAAAATTAAATAATTATAATTATATTAGAATATATATATATAATCTGTGCCTAATTTTGTATTGTAACATTCATACACAGGATGTTTGTTTTAATCGTTTTTAAATTATGACTTATACTTGTGTCTTTGCTTATTTTGGACATTAACAATACAAAAACATTTTTCTCATGAGTATTATAACTTCCAAACAATGAAAAATTGATTTTGTACTAAGTATATGTTATAAGAGCTACAAATGTCCTAAGCAATAACATCTTTGAAGAAAATAGACCCCTAAAATCTAGAGCACACACACAGAGACACATTGTTTGAATATCTGGAAAAGCTAAGGCATGAAAATTTACTATGGCAACATTTATTTAACATTTATATTGATGTATTCATTTTGAAATAATCAATTACTAACTGAGGCCTTAACCCTCGCTGCCGAGACATCATTTATTGTGTATGTCACAAGGTTTTAGTTGATGATAATACATAGTTAGTACTATAGTAGAGAAAATGAAAAATAAAATATAAATATTTACCTTAACCCTATCACCACAGGTATCCTTTACTGTGCAGAACACATTGTTTTAGTGTCTTACATTCAAAATTTTATTAAACTACTTTATGTTTATGTTATACCAATTAGTATAGCATAAAATCATAGCTAATAATCCATATTTTAATAGTATGTAAGTTTTAAGTACTTAATTTTATAAAGCAATATTTAAAAAAATCCCGAATTTCCTTTAGTGTAAGAAATGTGACATATATTCTTTAGGCATACCCTCTTCTCTATTTTATTCACCACCCCTCTAATAAGTACGAAATTTAATGTAAATTAATCACTATAAAATTTTTATTACTTACACAAACCATAATTTTTATAACATTCAATTTTGTTTGGTTACAGAGCTATCAAATAGAAAATCAGACCATCTCACCACACCCACTTGTCACATCCTCTATTTCAGGATTTTTTTTAATAGTCCTCTTATACGTTTAATTCTATATTATGTATAACCAATAGATAGCCAAGGTTTTCATCTATCAAATGACATATTATATTGTATTGTTTTCTGAACGACAAATTGTAAATTTCTCTGTTAGTACAAGCTTCGTTTTCCCAGGAAAGATAATGACTAGTTTGCATGAATTTGCAATGACTCTTTTTGCATAGTAAGAAAGCCAGGAAAATAATGATAATTAGGGGAAATTGTCAGCTTTTTGCATGTTATTATTCTGTGTTCTTCGGTTTATTATTTAATTACATAAAAATTATTTAGTGCATTACTACCATTAGTATAAAAAATGTAGGCTTAAATGTCATCAACAGTTGACAGTAAAAAACAGAAGACCCGGGTAAGTACTTTATTTCTTGCTTTTCATCTTTTTCTTTATTTATTATTATAAAAATAACTAAAATGTAAAAATGGGGATCTCATTAGGTTAGATTAGAGGTAGAATAAATAATAATATAACAAAATTGTTTTACAAAGTACACACGGAAGCAGCTCATGGGTAATGTAATTCCATAGCTTAATGTTAGCTGCATGTTCCTCAAGTGATGTACAACTTATAATGCTGCAAGTAGTAGTTAGACATGGTTCAAAGGACAATAAAACAATAAAATTTAATTATAAATAGATGTATACTGTTACGAGTTTAAACCTAAAGATAAATGGATATAGTTTCACGCTACATTTGAAGTCATTCTAGAAAGAAAAGGAGGGTAATTTAGATTTATTTTGATTTGTCTGTGAGGGGGGGATCAGGTCAGTCAAATTGACCTACCTTGTATAGAGTTAGGGTAGATAAAATAACAGATGAAATATGAAGTTTTATTGAAAACAAGCATTTGAAATGTATTTAGGAGGTTTTAGAGATTACACAAATGAAATTTCAGATTTTTGAGGTGAAGAAAAGTATTTTTGATCTTAACATGAAATTCACTTTGCACACGGACTAGTAAAAACAAATAAACAATATATTCATGGACAAATCTATATTTTAGTTTATTAAAAATACTTCATTAAAAAGTATGATTTTTTGCATGTGAAAGACTTGTAATGTTAACAGAAAGACTGCCAAATTTTTTGAAGATATACCCACTATATTGAAAGTTAGAAGTATTAAATCAGTAACGATTTCAAACAAGTACAAAAAGGTCACGTGGTCAGTCAATTTGACCCAGCCCATGTCAGGAGAGTTAATCAGAATTAGGTTTTCGATTATTTCAAATATTGCTATTATGTTTGTTTGATGTTAAGAGCAGTTACAAAATTGGTGGATATGGGTTTTTTTCATGATCTGAAGGTCTAGGGTTTGATTTCCTAATGCCATTAAATTTACTTGTACTATCTTTGTTATTGCAAAGCTGCTAAGGCTATCTGCTACTGTCACAAGTTAGTTTTGAGCTACTAACTACAGGGAAGGTAACTGGCTGGTAGCACACACACCACCAAACCTCTGGCTACTTAAGTATTAAGTAAAGTGTAAATTTAATGTTTTATTACATTGTGTTATGTTTCTAACTTATAATTATGTACCTGCATTCTTTAATGTTATAAAAGCAGGCACAGATCTGGAGAGGGGCAAAAAAGAGTACAGACCCCTCTACATTATTGTTTCAGATATTAATAACTGTATTCTTTAATGTTCTATAAACAGATGTGACCTAGTGGATGGGTCCTGAGGGATAAAACCACACATTTCTTTCAGAAATTAATAACTGGAGTATTCACTGTGGTGTAAGTAAATACAAATCTGAGGAGTCTGAGGTTCCTTCATTTTTTCAGAAGCTAATAAAAAAAAACAGCCATATAATATCTAAAAGAAATACTAGATGTCAGTGTGTTTATTTGTTTGATCTATTTATTACCATAAAAGTTTTTCTTTCAGTTTTTCTGAAATCAATACAGCTTTATCTGCTATTTTCTCTACCATATCTCAAAATGCAATTGGTCAATCCGACAGACCTTGTAACTACCAAAAAAAAAATCGATATAAACCTAAATTAAGTTT
Source organism: Limulus polyphemus (assembly GCF_000517525.1). Lineage (NCBI taxonomy): Eukaryota > Metazoa > Arthropoda > Merostomata > Xiphosura > Limulidae > Limulus > Limulus polyphemus. The sequence goes on from NW_013665885.1 coordinate 452,964, forward strand.
TTTCTTTCTAGAATGACTTCAAATTGTAACATGAAACTACATTCGTTTATCCTAAGTAGCTCTAAGTTCCTGACAATATACATCTATTTATAATTAAATTTTATTGTTCTATTGCCCTTTGAACCGTGTCTAACTACTATCCTCACCATTAGAAGTTGTAAATCACTTGTGAAGGTGCAGCTCGCGTGTGTGCCTTGTGAAACATTGTTATTATAATATTATTATTATTTATTTTACCTAATACATTTTCTCTTAGCATCTCATCATCCTTATTTTATACACCACCCATTGAAAAAGTACAAAATTAAACGTAAATTACTCGCTTTAAAATCGTTGTTGCTCAGGCAAACTATAAATTTTAAAGTATTCAAATTTGTTTGGTTAGAGAGCTATCAAATACTAAATCAGACCCCTCTTGCCACATCCACCGGTCACATCATCTCTTTCAGAATTTGTTCATAGTTCTCTCTTATGTTTCATTATATATTACCTATAACCAATACAAAGTCAAGGTTTTCATCTATCAAATGACGTATTGTATAACGTTATGTTCTGAACAGTTGGATGTTAATTTCACTCAGAGTACCAACATCGTTCCCATAGGAAAGATAACGACTACCTTGGATGAATTTGTAACGGCTCTTGTCGCATAGTTAGAAAGCCAGAAAAATTTTGAGAAGTAAGGGAATTTGTTTACTTTTTGCATGTTATCAGTCTATATTCTTTGGTGCATTATTTAATTAGATAAAAATTATTAAGTGCATTACTATCGTCACTATAAAAAATTGGGGTTAACTCTCCTCAAAAAGTGATAGCAAGAAAAAAGAAGATTGGTTAAGTATTATATTTCTTGTTTTTCATGTAAATTCTTCATGTATTATTAAAAAAGTAACTAAAATGTAAAAATAGGGATCCTTCTAGGTTTGTTAAAATTAGGTCACACTAGTGGAAATTCAGGATTTTTTCAAATAGTGCCTTGTAGAATTAAGAACTTAAAACTTGTATACTATCAAAATATGGATTATTAGCTAAGATTTCTTGCTATTCTAATTGGTATAACATAAACAAAAAGTAGTTTAATAATATTTTGAATGTAAGACACTAAAACATTGTGCTATGTGCAGTAAAGGATACCTGTGGCAATAGGGTTAAGGTAAATATTTGTATTTTATTTTTTATTTTCTGTACTATATCACTAACTTTGTATTACCATCAACATACAGTGCAATGAAATGTTTAAAATTAACAAATGGAAATATGTACATACCTTTCAACTCTTCATAGAAAGCCACTAGAATAGTCTTATTTTTTTATATGTGCCTTTATCTTTTCACTTATAGTTTATTTTAATTTTCCTTTCAAATTCTTCATCTTTCATTTATCCCGATACATCAATTTATGCCAGCAAGGCTTTATAAAGTTATTTTGGCAGATTCCCTGCAGAGATGCATTGCCTAAACACGATGAAGTTTATACACGCTGTGTTGTTTATAACCTTTCACAATCCAGGTGACAAGTAAAATGTATGAAAATCATTAAGCTGTTCAAGTATGATCTTTAAAACAAACATGATACATAATTAACTAAAATATAAAAGACCTAAATACAATTTAATTGTCTTTCTAACTATAACATATTTAGGTAAAACTACCGTAAGTGCTATAGTCAGTCAAGCAGACAACAATACTAAAGACAGTAAAATATACACCATGAGTAAAACTGCACGCCAATTTCAAATTATCCATTGGTGCTGTAGTGGTGTCAATATTTCAAACACGCATACACTAGCATTTAGATACTTGTGTACATTGTCAGCTTATGTGGATAAGAGTGAACCGCTGCTAAATTTGAGATTTCTCATAGCACGTAACATGAAAACTGCAGTTTATTTTATTTTTTAAGCATTTCCTTTAAAACAAAGGAATTAAAACTTAGATAAGATAAAAATTCAAACTATAACATGCATTATAATGTTAATTTGACTGACATATATTGATAGTAATGTTATTTAAATAAATTTTGAATGTAACATAGTAAGTACTGCATGCAGAAAGGACTTTAAAAATGGTGGCAGGTGCCATAGGGTTAACTCACCATATAGTAACTTAAATTCATTTTGATATGTTAATGATAATATAAAGTAAACAATTGCTTAATTATTATATTAGAGATTTTTTTGTTAAAGGTAAAATTAAAAATAAAATCTTTGATGTAGAGGCCTAATGCAGACCTGAAGAAGAAATAATTTGAGTTATGGAATGGCTCAAGACTTATCAAGATTGTTATGTTTCATATGCTTGCTGGCTAGATTGATATCATAAAGCAATTCGTGTCATCCACAAGACTAGACTTTGAAATTTAGCATCTTAGTAATGATTGCTTTCATGTTAGAATACAACTTTATATCACCAGTTCATTTGAGGGTGTTACATTCTGCAGTGGAGACAAAAGTGTTGTAGACTTCTCAGCTGGCATTGTAGAACAAGAACTGGATCAATTCTACTTCCCATCTCTTGTCATTCAGTGGCTTCATGGGTAACTGAGAAATGTATCAATTCTACTTCCTATCTCTTGTCATTCAGTGGCTTCATAGGTAACTGAGAAATGTATCAATTCCATTTTCTTACTTCTTGTCATTCAGTGGCTTCATAGGTAACTGAAAGATGTATCAATTCTACTTCTATCTCTTGTCATTCAGTGGCTTCATAGGTAACTGAGAAATGTATCAATTCCATTTTCTTACTTCTTGTCATTCAGTGGCTTCATAGGTAACTGAGAAATGTATCAATTCTACTTCCTATCTCTTGTCATTCAGTAGCTTCACAGGTAACTGAGAAATGTATCAATTCTACTTCCTATCTCTTGTCATTCAGTGGCTTCATAGGTAACTTAGAAATGTATCAGTACTTTCCATTGATGAGTTAAGCTGAGAAATCCATGTATATGCTGTCAGTCAAGCTGAAAAACATCTCTACCTTAGCATAATTGACTTTTTTTTTAATATGTCACATTGACAAAACTTGAGAATAGCTGCCAGTTGGTTTCCAAAATTTGCCACAGTTGCCTAGTTTCCAGGAGTTTCTTTAATAGTTTTTTTATTTTTTATGTGATTTCTGAAAATAAAAAAAGAACTTTTCCTTAAATATATGTACATACAGATATGTATATATACATATATATATAGAAAGAAAGAGAGAAAGAGAAAGAAAGGAACTGAGTATTCTGCCCTTTTCCCATTAGTTAACAGCAACAAATGTGCTCAGTAAGGTAAGACTTAAGAAAAGAGGTGATGTTATAAACATTCAGTGAGTTTGGCAAGTGAATTCATAAGTATTTTTTTTTGTTTTGTTTTGTTTTGCAGCCCTTATGTTTTGTTATTAGAGACATTGGCTACTTTATCTATCTGATAATACTAGTCCTACCAGTACTCTGGAGTTTCTGGATTATTGCACACATTGTGTTTTTTTTTCCTTTTAAAAACTATTTTGTACTTTGCTTCTAGTCTCTTAAGTGTGTTCCTTTTCTTTTCTTATAGGCCTTCTGGATTTGCAGCCACTTCCCGTGGAAGCTCTTAATGATGCTAAACTAGAAGATCTTTATAACTTCTCCCATTTCAACTCAATTCAGACACAACTTTTTCATACATTGTATTACACGGACAATAATGTGCTTCTTGGAGCACCCACTGGCTCAGGGAAAACCATTGCAGCTGAAATTGCAATGTTTAGACTTTTCAGGGAATATCCTGGAAGTAAGGTTGGTAATAATAATAATATGTATTTTACTTGTTAGTGTTTAGAATTTATCAGTTATTGTTCATTTGTGAGAAATGGTCTGAAGGAGTTTTTTTCATAATAATACAAATATTGCTTTATGTTTAATGTGGTAATGGAATTTTGAAAAAATTGTTTTATATATTTTTAATAGTCATTTCAAGATTAGTAGAGTGAATTTCATAGCACAGTATCACATTCCATGTTGTCTTTGTTATAGTTTTAGGAGTTTTACTTAGAAGTAAGATTGCAGAAGAAAAGATGGTATAAGTGTATATAGTGGGTTTTTTCTTTTTTGTGTGTGTCAAATGTTTATGGAGTAGGTTTTGCACTGTTTAATGTACAATATTTTCTAGGTGGTTTATATTGCTCCACTAAAGGCTCTTGTAAGAGAGAGAATTAAAGACTGGAAGGTCAGACTTGAAGAGAAAATAAATAAAAAGTGAGTGATGTTTAGTATGCAGTTTGTTTTTGGAGTATCCATGTGTTACCCTAGTTTTCATTGATTAAGGAGAAAGCCTAACATCACAAAATAAAGAAGATGCTATAACTTCAATAATCAAAAAAAGAAAATTTTACTCAAATCTGTGTATGGTTGGAATCCTATCAAGGTGGCTCAGCAATAAGTCTACAGGCTTATGACACAAAAATTGGGTTTTAGTACATATGAAGAGCAGAGCACATTGTGTAGTTTTGTGCTTAACAACAACTTATTCCAAACCACTATCGAATTCACTACCAAACTTTTAAATTTAACTGGAGAAAAAGCTTTAACCACAGCCATCTCCAAACCCTTAAGTTGGTTGAGACATGTCAAAAGATATTCTGTAACTTGAACTCAGATACAGAAAAAGTTTATCAAACCACCTCAATGACAAACATTTAAATATTGCATTTTAAAGTCTAAAATAAAGAGAATTCCTCCATAAGCTTTTTAAACATTTATATCGTAAGAAAGCAATCAGATTTAAAACTAAAATTCATAAAAAAAGCAACACACTCAGAACAATACCTTAACTTGTTCCATATGGGCTCGGTCATTTTGATCAACCTTGTAACTGCCAGGTATCTATGAAAGTATCCACCCTATAACTTTTGATATGGTACATATAACTTCATAAACTTTGGCAATCCTTTTTTTTTTTTTTTACTAAAAACTCAATTTTTAAATGAGTGTTTAATAAAGATTTGCCTGTGAGTAAAAGGAGTGACAATCTTGACTAGTTCGAGTGCAAGGTGATTTTCATGTTAAGAGTAGAGATATTTGTATTCATCTTACAGTTTTCAAATTTTGAATGCATAACTTCTAAACCTCCTAAATGAATATCAGATTTTTTTTATCAGTAAAACTTTATATTTTATCTGTTACTTCCTTTAATTCTATACAAATTAAGTTGATTTGATAGACCCTGTAACCACCATAAAAATTATATGAAATAAGTCTAAATTCTCTTTTTTTTTTCTAGAATGACTGCATATTGTAACAAAAAAAACAAAATTATTCATCCTAAATAGCTTATGACAAGTAACAGTCTGCATCTGTTTAAACTTAATTTTAATTTTTATTATGCTTTGAACCATGTCTAACTAATAATCCTGCCAAACAAGTTGTAAGTCACCTAGTGAACATGTAGATCAAGTTACCACATCAAATTACATATCAAACATTCTACTCACTAATATGCAGTGAATAAATGTCACAATTTGAATACAAAGAGAGATTGGGATTTTATTCAAATATTTCCTTTTAAACTTAAAAAATGAAAACCTAGATAATATTAAAAGTTGTAGTATTAACTATGTTTTAGTGCCAGGTTTATTTGTGGAAGTTTATGATAAGTAGTCTAATTTTGAATGTAATTGTGTAAACGTTTGCACATATAGCAAGAGGGTTAATTGAAAATATGCATACTCTATACAACAGAAACTAGAAAACTTGGAGTGTTCTATGCAAATAGTTGTTACGTCTCTGGTCGTTTGTTAATTTCTGGTATAAATTCTTCCCGAGAAACTTCTGCGATACAAGTCCTTTCTTAAATAAAACTAGTTGATTCTTTCTCAATACAACTTTGCAATATACAGAATTTCCATGATCACTTTAACTTAAACACACGCTATAATTCACAATGATTCACACACTTTACTTATGGTTACTACTGCTCACTTGACTCAATTATCTGTCTATCTGCAATTATTATCTCTGCTTTATTTGCTGGGCTTATATATTAAAATAGAGGGCATCTGGCAAACACTCGAGCCTTCATGATCCTTCTAGAAACTCATCACGTGTTACCAGCATCACTTGACTTCCGCTGTTGTGACAGTGTCCCTTCCTTAGTATTGTTCGTCCCAAACAATAGCCACTTACATTAAACCAATAGATAATTAACAATAACTTGATTAAATGTACAGAATTTACAAATACAAAATTAAAATTCAACAAAGTATTTTAATTTTACGGGCCATATCTTCTTCTTTACTGGTCTCTGTCTCGTTGGCTTCTGCTTCACGTGGGATTCATCTGCTCCATCAGGAAATGTCCTATTATCGGTAACAGTCACATCAGTGGTAGTATCTTCATTAAGGGCTTCAATGTTTCCCATCTCAAAACCGGGTAGAGTTTCTTCAGTTTCGACAGTGGCTTTTTCAGGTGACACTTCTTCAGCAGCATCATTTGTTCCGTTGTTCACGTCGTTCCAACTGAAATGTCCTGGACCGTGATAACGCCAAAGCCTGTTGGCATGCACCACCTTTGGCTTACCTCGCTGACAACATTTTATTCGGAAAGTCACGTCTGAGAGATGATCCACTATGTCATATGGGCCTTCCCATGTAGAAGACAACTTAGGAGACTTCCTTTAGGTCTTCCTGGGATTATACAAACACACCTTGTCTCCTGGTACAAAGCTGACTTCAGTAGATCTCTTATCATAACATGACTTATTGGTAGTATTCTTCTTACACTGGCTCCTCATATGTCCTTGCTATCCACAGTTCCAACAACCTTTTTGGGTAACAGCCTTCCCTGCCATGGCATCTTTCCTGTGTTTAAGTTTCCAGCATTGAGCTTTCTTGTGCCCAGGTTTGTTACAGTGCCAGCAAAGTCCCTCAAACCTCTCTAAAAGCTGACC
>NW_013665885.1:460867-474635 GCF_000517525.1 Limulus polyphemus
CAGCTTGAGGACATTGGGTGGCGCAGTTGGATAGGCCTTGTGTTCCATACTTTCCAAATCCCATGCCAGCTCTTACAGGCTCTCCCATTTAGCATGGACTCTAGTCCTAAACCTATCCCTGTAGACTTCAGACTGATTTTGGGTTCCATACCTGAGTTCTAGAGCAGCTACCAGTGCTCTTTAGTTGTGCCTGTCGTGTGCTGACAAATGTCCAAGTATTTCAAGTGGTTGTCCCTTCAAGCTCGTTGCCAGGTACACTGCTTTCTGCTCCTCTGTCCATCCATTCATCTCTGCCAGTAGCTCAAATTGTGCTCTATATTCTTCCCATGATGCTTTCCCATTGAATTCCTGTGGCTTCCTTCGTACTAGATCACCCCTATTGCTGACACTCATGTATGGAATGTGATTTCTGACAGGACTGAAGATGTTTGCATTAGGGTTTAGCTGCGGGGTCTGGAAGGGGCTTCCCATTGTCTGAGGCTGATTAGGTTCATGGCTAATATATCCTCCTTGTATAAAAGACAGTAAATCATCCTTTAATGTATTTAATTCACTTTGAAATGTACTAATCTTTTCCATTTGTGTATGCTTGCTTTCTCTCAACTGTTGGAGACTTTCTTCTTGTTTAATTTCTTTCTCCTCCAACCACTGCTGTAGTCTCCCACTGCTGTAGTCTCTCTTCTTGTTCATTTTCTTTCTCCTCCAACCACTGCTAAGAGAGACTACCTTGTTCATTTTCTTTCTCCTCCAACTACTGCTGTAGTCTCTCTTGTTTCTTTTTTCATTCTTCTTGTTTCTTTTCTTTTTCCTCCAACAACTGCTGTAATCTCTCTTGTTCATTTTGCTGTTCGAGCTGCCACTGCTGTTGTCTCTCTTCTTGTTTCTTTTCTCATTCTTCTTGTTTCTTTTGTTTTCCTCCAACAACTGCTGTAATCTCTCTTGTTCATTTTGCTGTTCGAGCTGCCACTGTTACAGGTTTTCTTGCCACTGCTGTTGTCTCTCTTCTTGTTTCTTTTCTTTTTCCTCCAACCACTGCTATAGTCTCTTTTCTTGTTTATTTTCTCATTCTTCTTGTTTCTTTTCTTTTTCCTCCAACCACTGCTATAGTCTCTTTTCTTGTTTATTTTCTCATTCTTCTTGTTTCTTTTGCTGTTCTAGTTGCCACTACTGTTGTCTCTCTTCTTGTTTCTTTTCTTTTTTCCTCCAACCACTGCTGTAGTCTCTTTTCTTGTTTATTTTCTCATTATTCTTGTTTCTTTTGCTGTTCTTGTATTGCTGCCATCAAATCTGTTAAGTCGTAGTTTGATTTGGCACTTCTCATTTCCATCTTTTTTTTGGTCCCACTCTCTGACACCAATTTGTTACATCTCTGGTCATTTGTTAATTTTCCTTAGAAATTCTTTCCCAGAAACTTCAGTGATACAAGTCCTTTCTTAAATAAAACTAATTTATTCTTTCTCAATACAACTTTGCAATACACAGAATTTCCACGGTCACTTTAACTGAAACACACGCTATAATTCACAACGAACAATTCACGCACTTTACTTGCTACTGCGCTTGACTCAATTGTCCGTCCCTGTCTGTCTGCAATTATCTATCTATATATATCATCACTTCTCGCCGGTCTTATATATACAAAATAGAGGGTGTATCTAGCAAACGCAAGGACGTTCGACAGTTTCCTCGATCTTTCTAGAACTCCAGCGCATTAAAATATTTAACTAAAATATCAAATACCTTAATAAGTCAAGAAGAAAATATGGTTATATAAATGTAGGAAAAAGTATAATCTTAGAAGTCAAGAAAAAACATATATACTAGGGTTGAAATGAATATTATAAGTAGTGCTTTGAAGCTTCTTGCAAGATAACTACTGAAGCTTCGAAGCTTCTTACAATTGTGTATACTTGTTATATTATAACAATGTATGTATTTAATTTGTTACAGTTTGATTGTACATGAGTTTGACCTTCAGGCATTTGACCTGTCAAAATTTAATATGACTGGACAGCAGTTGTGTAGTCTGAGCAAGGAAGATTTCCTAGAGTTTGATTACAGGCCTTCTGGAATCTGGAAGCTTTTATTTAGTAGCATTACATACTCCATAATCTCCCATTCTTCCACCACTTTCTTCAGCTTTTCTGCAATGTTTATCCCCACGTACCGTTCTGGAAAAGGTAAGGTTTCCAGTACAAAGGCGTGTAGCACCCAGCTGTTATCAATGTAATGCGCTGTTACGGTGATGTAACTTTCTGTTGTGATGCTCGTCCATATATACGTGGTTAACGATATAAACACTGCTTCTGCACTTAGCCTTTCTTTCAGACGTTGCATGTTTAAGGTTGATATCAGGGGTAAATTGTTTTCTGCTTGGTAAGACATATCCCGGCTCCAAGTACTTCATTAAGTTACGAAAACCATCGCATTCCCTGCATTCAACAGTCCGAATGGGGCGTAGGTCTTGAACGATCATTTGAGTCACTCTGTCTGTTATATTCTTTGCACGTGTATCATTGCACTTCGCAAGCCTTACAAATCAATCAAGGGTAGGCGTCTTCCTGCTCTCCGTTGTGGTTGTCTCGATGTCCGGACAGTAAAGAGTCGAGTGCTTCGACGCGAGGTGATTCCATAGGTTTGTTGTCCCACCTAAATAGGCAAATTCTTTTTTACAAATAGTGTACATGGCTCTCCTACGGTCGTGAAGTTTCTTATAAAAACTCCATACGTCCGAAACTTTTTTACAACTACTTTCAACCGCGCCCTTATCTGATGCCATTTTTTCCAATCAAAAATTGTATGCATAGCTCATGCATATAAATAAACATGTGAACATTCGATTGGGCACTGGCAGATCCGAAGCCTCTGTCAGCTTCGAAGCTTCGGAATATTTGAATACTTAGTCTCAGCCCTAATATATATATATATATATACACACACACACACATATAATCTAGAATCAAGAGGAAACTTGTATCCTTTAATAAAGCAACAGAGTCTCAAAAAACAAACATCTAGGATTAAAAAAAACATAATATTATTCATTACCAAGAAATCATAATGTTATCCTTTTAAGAAAAAACTACTTCCCTAGTCAAGAACAAAAATAGCCTTGAAAATATATTTAAGAAATACCACAAATTAAGTAAACACCTAGTTTCACAAATGATAAAAATAAAATGATTAGAATAAAATGCAACATCACAAATAAAAATCAAAGATTTTCAAATAAACAAGAAAACAGTGTTAAGATCAAGATAAAAAATATAGTTTAATAAGTAAGAAAATGGTCTAACAGCTTTAGTGGTAATACAACAGTGCATGAAATTTTAAATTCTGGTTAGGAAGTTAGCACCTGGGATCACATACAAAAGTTGCAGTGTTTTTCAAACGAGACCCAAAAACTTAAGCACTTTGATGTTTTGGATCTTCTTTGAAAACCATGAAATGTTATGATACTATTTTATAGATAATCTTTTGTCTTTTACTGAGATTATCATGAATGTTATTCAAGATTAAGCAGAGCTTTTGTTTATTTATTGTGTAATTTTATCAGATTTTGGCGCAGTAATGTATTTGAATGTATTTTGTGGATTTCATTCAAAAGATCCAAACATAATGACAAATAGCATGAAAAAAACAACTAGGCATTGATATTGGTACTTTATAATGTCAGGTATGAGCCAGTAGAAATTGGTATGTGTGGGAATTTGATATTACCAAGTATGAACCACCAAGGATTAGTGTTTTTGGCTACTTGACTTAATCAACATGGAACAGTAGGGATTGGGTTTTTTTGGGTGCTTGTTAACATTAGTTATGAACTAGTAGGGATTGGTAGTTAATGATACTTGGTCACATAAAATGTGCAGCAATAGTGATTGTATTTGTTGGTGATTCGTAACATCAGGTGTGAACACATTGGAGTTAGTATTTTGTGCTACTCATTAACATATGGTATAAACCAGGAAGCATTATTTTTGTTGGTGTTTACTTATATCAAATTTTAGTGCATAACAGTTGATATTTTAAAAAACAATTTTTCCACTTAAGAATCGGAAATGATTACTGGTTTTGTTAATTTTTTATATCAGTTAAAAATAACCAGGGTTTGCAGTTATTGGATTATTAGTTTGGTCAGTTATGATCAGTAGCAATTGTTACTCAACTCTGCTGAATATGTGCTCTATGGATAAAATTTCAGTATTAATCTCAGTTTAAACTAAGACTGAGGTTGTATGATTGCTAAATAATCAGAAAATATTACTGTTTTTAGTACACCATTTGGTCAGGAACATGGCTAGGACATGTGCATTTTAGGTTGTTGTTTTTTAATACAAAATTGCATAATTTTTTTGTTCCAGGGTAGTTGAATTAACTGGAGATGTCATGCCTGATGCAAGAGCCATCACTGCTGCTGATGTAATTGTTACCACTCCAGAAAAATGGGATGGAGTTAGTCGAAGCTGGCAGATAAGGAATTATGTACGGGAAGTGAACCTTATGATAATTGATGAAATTCACCTGTTAGGTAAGTTAATAGCTACTTTATACTTTTTCTTCAGTTTAGTGAGGTTTAGATCTAGTTTTTGTGTGTTTTGTCAGTAAGGTAAATCTTTTTCTTTGGAAATATTAGTTTCTTTAACATTATTGGTAAAATGTTTAATATGTGTAATATTATTGATTTACATTTTTTTATAGTATTTTTAATTATGAGAATTATTTTGCATTGTTAGGTTAGTATAGGAATTTAGGACTAAGATAAATCTCATAAGCTGGTCGATTCTTGTGAAATATTATAGATTTATACCAAAAAAAATCATTAACAGTGAGGATACACAACTGATGAATCTATGTATTTATGAGTTTTTGTTTAATTATATTACATACTCTCAGTAAGGCCACTATAGATTTGTTATATTAGTTACAGAGTTAATTTTTAGTTTGATCACAAGTTTGTGGGTATTATTTAAATGTGCTAAACTATTAATATTTTTCTTATAAAATAAAACTATTTTTGACAAAATGATTAGATTTTTTGCCTTAGATTAAATATCAGAAACTCCACAATAATCAGTTTACTTTGTAAAAACTGCAAAGAAGTACTGAATTAAATGTAAAAGTTATGCAACAACAATTGGAAATTACAATAATACTCCATTATTAATTGAAGCACCTAATAAAACATTTTGATTAATAAAATTATGTAATTTCGATAAGGTACTCTCCCTCCGCTCACAAGATTAACCTTTCTCGTTTTGTGCTGCCCTCTGTATGCAAACTTTTTCAGAAACGCATGCCACAAGCCTTCATCCTCCCTCTGTTGGAATTCACAGTTCCAACACATCTCTCATGCAAATCAACATGCGTCACCTCTCCACCAATAGGAGTTATGTGATGCATATGACTCCCTCTATGCGCCACTACCGAACTGTCACTTCTCATTTGGCAGCTATCATGTTCAAATGTTCTTATTACATTGTTCAGTTACCTTGAAGTGTTTTTTATTTTATTTTATTTCTATATTTACTACACTTCACAGTTTTGAAGTTAATATTTTGTTATAGCATTACTACCTCGTGTTTCCCTCTTATGAATTCTGAAATTAAAGTCACTACTTCGGGTACTTCCATCGTCTTATGCCATATTTTCAGCTGTATATGAGCCAATTTCTTTCACCTACTTCTGCCCCACTTCCTCCTGAGCCTTTCTAGCTGGGCCCGACTGAAGACGGTTTTGATCATTTCCACCCCCAGAATTTGCTGTGTCTTCCCGTTCACTGCATGAAGATTCAGCTCATCCATCATTGGTCTTTTCAGACATTATTGTCAATTACACCTGTTTCCTATGGCCCTAGACTTTCCTTTTTACATGACACAACTTCCCACCCCTATTTAGTATTTCCCCCGTCCCCCAATATTAGGGTTCACATGGACCGATTTGCCTCTCTACTGGGAGAGGGTGTTAATATGCCTCATCCCCCATGGACTTTGGATCAGTCTGCCCTTGCTTACTTGCTTATCATCCGGTGGACTTTCCTTTTCTCTACCAACAGTTGTTTGGGTTGGTTCTCCCTATTTTGTGGGCGAATCCAGGTTACTCTGTCCAATTTACCCAGGCCCAATTTTCTCACCCTCACGACCCTGTTAACATACATTTCTTCCCTTCACCTTCTGTCTGAGGCTCTTCACAGGAATGCTGAGGGATTTTCTGCTGAAATTCTCTCCATACTTACTTCATCATTGGCCCGTCTGTCGTTTTCTTTGGCTCACACTCTTCAAATGTTGTTTGTTTAATGTTGGGACCTCTTGAGCTGCAATGAAGTTTTAACGCAGACCTGTCTCCAGGCTTCTTATCTGAGGGATCTCCACATGGCACTGTTTTTGCGGTGTTATGTTTTCGAATTGGTTCCTGAGTTTTTGGAGTTGCAGGACTGATCATGGCACTGAATCCTGTCCCTTGACCTTCCCAACCTTTTTCTGTCCCACTGTGCCACGGTTCGATGTTTTACTCGATAGTGCATGTTCAATCAACATCAGTAGCAGTGACTATCTGGTTGGTTCTGGCCCAATGGGGACTCATCTCTTAAATTTCGTTCATCTGTGGGAACCTTTTTTTGCAGATGTCTGAGTTTACAACGTGCTTTCAGAGGGATACGTTATCCCCTTTCTCTTCCTTTCTCCATTATCCAGTGTTCCCATTCACTTCTCTTCTCCTTGGGATTCCTCAACATGCCAGCATCTGTCGGAGGTAGTTCAGGACCTCAGTGCACAACAGGCTATAGAACCAGGTTCACAGGTGTTTTACTCCAGCCTGTTTGTGGTTCTCAATGAGACTGGGGACTGGCATCCTGTTCTTGATTTATCCTGTCCCAATCAGTATGTTCACACTTCTCACTTTACCATGGAGATATACCTTTTTCTTTGGTGGGCATTTTCTCCAGGGCTTTGGATGACCAAGATGGACATTTCCAGTGCTCACCTACACATTCCTGTTGTAGAGCATTCCCATCCATATCTTCAGTGTGTCCACTGGAGGGATTGTGTACCAGTTTCGTGCCTTACCTTTTTGGCTTAGCCTTGGCACCATATGTGTTCTGTCTCGTGGTCTACCCCTTTGCTCAGCATATTCATGCCATGGGGTTGCGCTTTCATTTTTATATGGTCAACTGGCTTCTTCTTGCTCATTCCAAATGGGAATCGGCCTGTCACACTCATCAGTTCCTGGCTGAAGCTGCGTGGGTGGGCTGATAGGTCAAATTGGAGAAGTCCTTCCTTTGTCCTACCCAATACCTTATCCATTTGGGTGTTTTCTTCAACACCCTTACAACTCGCAAGGTTCTATCACTTTTGGGGATGTGGTGCTCCATGACCCTCTCATACCCTTCAATGGGTCCTTCACAATCAATAGAACCTTGACCGGGATGTCTTGGATACTCCTATATCCCTACCCTCATCCCTTGTAGACAATCTTTATTGGTGGTTGAATACGTCAGCAGGAGTCCCGCCTCCTCCTCCTCTGCCAGATTTACATCTGTTCACAGATGCATCCCTTCAGGGCTGGGGTGCCTGGGTGGATCACCAAGAGGTTTCGGGTTTTTGGTCTGTGGAGGAGAATTCTCTTCACATCAATGTTCTCTTACTCCTGTTTGTTCTTCGGGCTTTGGATCACTTTCTTTCTCTTGCCAGTCACCATCTGGTTATGATCCATTTCAAAAATTCTACCATAGTGGCTCATATCACGAAGGTGGCACCAGCTCCAGATCCCTATGTTTTTGCACTATGGATCTTCAATATTGGGCCCACACACATCACATTCGTTTGATAGCAAGTCGTGTACCGAGTGCTTTAAATCTCGTAGCCGATCATGTTTCCCGATCAGAATGCGTTTATCCCACAGAGTGGTCCCTGCATCCTACTGTTTTTCGGTGGCTCTGTCTGCATCTGGGTATGCTCCATAATGATGTTTTGGCCACCACTCTCAATCAAAAATTACCTCAGTTTTGGTCCCAATCCTTGAGTTGTGGCTCTTAATGCCTTCGGCCGGGATTTGTCTCTTCAGTTTCTTTAAGTTTAACCTCCCTTCCCCTTACTTCATTGGGTGGTCTCCCTCATCCATGCAAGGTCCTTCTCATTGCTCCTTACTGGCCTGCTCAACCTTGGTTTTCTCAGTTGCTCCAATTATAAGTGGTCCTTCCTCTTCCCTTCCATTCTGACCTGCTCTGTCAACCCCAGTCACCAGTGCTCCATCCCATACTGTCCATCCTCCATCTTGACGCCTGGTTTTTGTCACGTCTTTGGCGTGGAATTCCAGTTTCTCTTGAAGAGTAGCTTCATATTTAGCCTGTTCCATTCATCCTTCTTCTTTAGCTATTTATCAACACAAACGGAGTGTTTATTGCTACTGGGCATTAACTTGGGGTTTCCGAGCCTCTCATCCAACAGTTGCCTGTATCTCCGAGTTTCTCATGTGGTTCTTTGGTCTCCTCGATTTTGGGCAGTGTTATCCCATACATTCCATTTTTCCCACTTCCGCAGGGTCTTTGCTTCCCCTGTCATATCCTTGTTGATCTGTTCCTTCCAGCTCCATTGGTCACTGAAGCGTCTGTCTCTCCCGGTCTGGGATATTAATGTGGTCCTTCATGCTCTCACTTTACCTCCAATCGAATCTCTGTTTATGTGTTCCTGTTTCACCTCTCTCTTTGAAGGCATATTTCCTTCTCCTCCAGGCCTGTGGGCATTATAGGTTGGATATTTTCACTCTCAACATTACCAGGACCTTGTTCCACTCCTCCTACCTTATTCTTTATCCGGATCATGCTTTCTTTCCCAAGAAGGTCAGTCTGTTTTTTCCCATATATATATGTATTCTCTACCTCTCATCTCTACCCTGTCTGGATCTGGATAGACTCTTCTGTTCTGTCTGTGCCCTCCATTGTTATATTGATAACACAGTTTCCTTTTGGGGTTCTTGTTCTTGCCTTTTTTATCCCTTCGCAACCTTCCTCTTCCCGTGCTCTTTCCCCAGTTACCCTAACCAATTGAGTTCAATGTTTGATTCAGTTGGCCTCTTCTTCCTTGTCCCCTTCCCAGCGTGATTCCTTTCATGTTTCGTTCCATCAAATCTGTCACCTTACCTTCTCCCTTGCCTCTCGTCTTCGTCGCCCACTGGAAGAGATTCTACGATTGGGTATGTGGACAACTCCACACACATTAATCTACCTATACCTACACCACATTGCTGCTTCTGCTTCCTTTGACTATTCTTCAGACATCACTTTGGATCCTGCTCTGTGGCGAGTGGTGCCTGACCAGGTATTCTGTCAATACTCGGAATGGGTTTCACTTAGATGGCTATAATTATTCACAGACATGTTGCTCTCAAATACATAATTGCATCATAATTTGACCTTCCCAAACCCTATCACCCATGGACAGCATGGGTAAAGCAGAAGTGGACTGCTACCCATCCCTACCATGCCTTGATTGAATAAATCGATGTGGTCTGCTTTTCAAAATAGGGTTTTGTGATCACCCATTGCACTGTCTAGAGTGTTGCAGTCCCTCTGAACTCTCCACCTCACTTTTCCTCCTCCCTTTCTTCCAGTGGAGTACAGGAGTGCTTACCACTTACTATAGAAGCAACTTGCTGGATGGGTTCCACAAAGATGGCTATAACCATTCAGTTCAGTGTAGGGTGGTGGCATTCTGCCAGTGTAGAGGGAGTTGCAAGATCCTTTGGATGAGTGACTCTTTCCCAGAGTTGAGATGCACAAATGCAGTTCACCCATCTGATTGGATGCCCTCCTCTTACCCTTGCGTGGATGTCAGTACCCAGCAAGTGAGGTTTTCGAGATTGAGTGAACCAAACCCATAAGTCCTCACACAGGTTTTGGGTTTTCCATCTTCCCCTCTCGACTTCTGTGTTGTGGGTCACAGAAAGTCTATGTGGCCTGTTTCTGCTTCTGTCCTGGGTTTCCCCTAGTGAGTGATTAGGTTGTTACTGATCTGGGGCTGTTTCAGGCTGGTTTCACGGTCATGAGGGTTGAGTGCAAGTGATGGACTTCCCTCAGATTCCAGATGACACATTCCCAGATCCCTGGCATTTGGCTACCTTGTGAGTTTTTGGAGTTATCTGTTAATTTCTCTCTAGACTCTGGGACTTGAGGTGAAGACAGTATGATTCTCATCCTACCCTCGCAAGGATGTTGGTACCTAACAAGTGAGGTTTTGGATGAAGTTGACTTACTGAGTACGGTCTGTAGCACCCTAGCCATTCTACAACATGGGACACATCATCATTTGCCCCCTCTCCATCGTGGGATTAAGTGATTCTGTTCAAGATCACAATGCTAAATTATCCTCTCCCAGAAGGATGTGTTACCTTTAATGTTCTGCCATGTCTGGTCCTCCTAATTATGTCGAGGTTCCTGGCAAAGAGATACCTGGCTCAGATTTGGTGTGGTACCCCTCCTCAAATAATCTGATCTTTTAATTCCATTTTGGAGGTGTCCTCCAAATGCTTTTAGAGGGTATGCCTGTGCTTCACTCACACCGGTCCCGTCTCCATTTCAGTGTGGGATTCAAGCTAATCTTGTGAGTGGAGGGAGAATAAATCAGAAGTTATAATTTTACTAAATGAAAATGTATTTCTAATAGGTACTTCCCTCCACTCACACTTCCCACCCATCCTCCCCACCATCTTCCAGTGCTCGCGTCTTCTGCAGAACTTTAAAGAGATAGTTTGGTAGTGGTGCATAGAGGGAGTCACATGTGTCACGTGATAGTTGTGCTCTCCTATTGGTGGAGAGGTGATGCATGATGATTTGCATGAGAGACGTGTTGGAACTGTGGATTCAAACAGAGGGAGTATGAAGGCTTGTGGCATGCGTTTCTGAAAAAGTTCAAATATAGAGGGCAGCACAAAACAAGAAAAGCTAATCTTGTGAGCGAAGTACCTATCAGAAGTATATTTTCATTGAGGAAAATTGTAACATTAATGTTCTTAGTGATTAATGCAGTAATGAAGGAAGAGGAATAAAAGGTGTTTCTGCTTATTTTTGATGACATTTAAAAAGACTTTTTGAGACAGTTGGGCAAAAACAAAAAGTGTCACACACCGACAGATATAACAAGAGAACAAACTACATTGTGGGAAGTGTTAAATGTAGCCTTATAAGAATAGTGTCTGTGAAAAAGAGTACCCATACAGTGGCAGTGATACTATCTGACTACTACTCTGCAAGTCTTAGATTTCGGATATATCTCCTGTAAGGACACATTTTACTTTTTTTCACACACCATAGCTAGTACCTTAATTGTGTTTTATGTGCAACACCTATTATTTTAACCTTATTATCTGAAAAATTTCATAATTTCCTATATATATAATAGAAAAAAATTTAGTTATAATATAGCAAAAGTACAGTAACTGTAACATTATGAAGATTGAGAAACAGATCATTAGTAGTGTTTTGTGTAATGTGACAGAATTCTACCTTGAGAGTTTACAACCAGTTCTGGCACTGATTTCTGATAAAGCAGTATTACAATATGTCAGTGTAATACAAATTCAATGCTCAAAACACAAATCCCGATTGTTATGTAACAGAGTTACAATCTTATATAACAGAATTACACTCAAGATTCTTTTGAAATGTGTATTAGTACAAAAAAAATTGGAAAATTTTTAGAAATTCAGGAAACAGCCAAAATGGAGTAGAGAAATATATAAATTAAAAACAATGTTTTGCCACTGTTAATGTGGCATCATTAGGTACCAGCACAACTAAACATGGCAATAAAAGAAGCAATGATAATAAAGGGATATAAACCTATAATAAATAAAACACAAGAAGTAGGTTTATACTTGTGCTAAGTTCAAGGCTATGTTTATGATGTCACCAATTGGGTGTATTTAATTGTCTTGTTTAATTGTGTTGGTACTTCATAATGTAGGCCCGGCATGACCAGGTGGTTAGGGCGCTCGATTCGCAATCTGAGGGTTGCAGGTTCAAAATCCCCGTCACACAAAACATGCTTGCCCTTTCAGCCGTGGGGGCGTTATAATGTGATGGTCAATCCCACTATTTGTTGGTAAAAGAGTAGCCCAAGAGTTGGCAGTGGGTGGTGATGACCAACTTCCTTCAAGTCTTACACTGCTAAATTAGGGCCAGGTAGCGCAGATAGCCCTCGTGTAGCTTTGCGCAAAATTCAAAAACAAACAAACCTCAAAATGCTATGTTAACAGTGACAAAATATTACTTATAATTGATATATTTTCCCTATCCAATTTTAGCTGTTTTCTGAATTTTTAAAATTTTGTAGTATGGGAAACCTCCAACATCTATAAAAAAAAAAGTAGGTAACTTTAATTGCAGTATTGAATTCCATCAATAAAATTCCATTAAAAATAATTATAAATAGAAAAAGATAGGGATATGTAAATATATGTTGAAAAAAGTTTTTGTAATTCTTAGATACTGGTATTAAATTAGTTTTCATACATGAGTTTTTTTAATCAAAGTGACTCTTATTTTGTAGTTATTATCTTGTTTTTGATATTTATTTTTAATGAATATTCTAAAGATAATATGAATCAACCTGTATGAAAACCATTGGAAAAAAAACTTATGATAATAAAACTAACAAACTAGAGGAATGGAGACTATCCTGAAATGGCTTTCATGACCTTACCTATGTTTTCAAGAAAAATTATAGCTTTCACTGTGTGAAAGTAAGACAACAAAATAGAGTAGCTAAACAAAAATCTACAGGAACATAATTGGTGTAACATTTAACTTTTGAGTGAAACATAATGCTTATTTAAAACAGTCATATACATTTCTTTTAACTGTATGATGCTTCTAAACATATATGCATTTTTCATCAGTTGACACAGAGAAATTACTTGTTTGTTTCTTTTTCAAGGGTGTGTTTTAAAATTGACAAGATGTTTACCTCTCAAGTATTTTGATAAGAAATTATCTATTAGAAAAAAAATTAAACCTTTCAGCAAAATAATACCTATTTTCAAAAACATATCATTTTCAAGGTTGTACTTCCATACATAATCATATGAGGTTTACTTTTAAAGTGCAATCTTGAGTAACCTGTTACTGAGAGATTGTTACCAAATGTGTCTTCCAGTTGAAATAGCAATTACATCAAACATGTAATTATATCATATGCATATAACTATTTAAAAAATATTTACAGAAAGGGCTGACTATTATATTTGGATCTACATTTAGTATTAATATTGTATATGAATATTTTTTATCAAGAAAGTTTTATCAAACTATAAATGCTACTTAACCATATCTGGACCAATGAGCACCTTTTGGGTGTTGAGTGCACACCTGCATATCAAGTTGTAAAATGTAAGTAAAAATAATAGTTCAAACTTTATTTCTTCAATTTCTGACTCCAAAATATTTTAGAATCTATATTTTGTTATTATGGGATATTGATTTAGCATTGTACATTTGTTATTGTGTTAAACTTCTAATAAAGTCTTTTTTGTTACCCTTGCAAACTGTCTCTAAACTGTATTAGTCTCAAAATGGGTCCTCATTATCAAAAATAACTTATTTATTGAAAATGAACAATTTTTATTAGCTATAAATTGATGTTTACTAATATACACCTGGAAAAAAGTTAAGCACCACCGTGTTTTTTTCAAGTGATTCAGATTCGACGTTCTTGTGACTGATTATAAATTACCATTCAATCTAAACGTGTTTATCAAATGAAATTATGCATTATTG
>NW_013665885.1:475635-488690 GCF_000517525.1 Limulus polyphemus
TTTTTCCAGGTGTATAGTTTTGTTAGCATATATTGCAATGCCTGGCCTAAGAAAGATCACAGTGCCATCATTTTAAAAGGTGAGGTCATGGGTCATATATAATTATCTGTTAGTTTTTGCTGTGTTTTTAGTTACTTATACCCATATGTGATGATACTTCAGTTGGCAAAATGAAGTATAAAATGAAGTATGTTAATGAATATCAGTGAAGTTTAAACCTGCTGGATATTTAAAATGGAACTTTCTAATGAACAATAAAAGAAACTAAAATCTAAGGTAATAAGCAATATTTGTAATGTTTCTTTTTTTTTTTTTCAAATGGTATTATATCACAATAAAATTGTAAAAACTGCACAACCTAAAAAATAATACAAGTAATAAGTCAAATTGTTTTAAATTTGATAAGCCAAAACTGTATATTATTTAGTCAATTTGTAATAAGTTTCATAAAATTTAGTTAATGATTTCCACTGTGAGAGAAAAAGAAATCCTTGAATATCTGGTAAGAGTTAAAGGAAGGATTGCATATTCCAGTAAGAATAGTGTTTTTAGGAGGAATTGTGTATTACATTATGGATATAGTTTTCAGAGAAGGCTGTACTTATGGTTTCAACAGTTTTTAAAAATGTTAGTTTTTGTTGTTAAAACACTGTTTAATTGAAGAATTATACATATTACTATGAATATTATTTCCATTGTGGCTTTGTTGAATAATGTAAATAATGATTACAGGGGAAGACCGAGGGCCTGTATTGGAAGTAATAGTTTCCCGCACCAATTTCATATGTGTGCATATGGATAAAGTCTTGCGTATCATTGGTCTTTCCACTGCACTTGCCAATGCCAAAGACTTAGCTGATTGGCTCAGGATAGACCAGGTATACTTAATTCTTCACATTTTCATGCATATTTTACTAACAGTAAGATCATTACTAATTGGCTCAGTATAGACCAGGTCAAGTTTTTCTACAATACTTAGTAACCTGAAAGACATATCTGATTAATACAGGATAGAACATGTATTGTTTGTTCTTTATTTTCTGTACAGTACCTTTTAATAATTTCAAGAATTTAGTTAGAATGCTTTGTATTGACAGTGTAATTTTGAATTTTCTTGGTTTTTTTTACTTACTTGATATAGTTAGTAGGTTAACTTTTTTGGCTCAGAATTAACCTGGTATAGTTTACTCCTCTTGTTTTTGTTTTTTACATTTCTGTGTTAAGATTTCATTTTGCTAACTAGCACTGAACCTACTATTAATTTTTGTTTCAAGTTTTTTTGCTGTATTTAATGATATTAAGGAGTTAGCTAATTAGCACAGAATCTATAAAGTAGTTTTGATTCTCCAAGTTTTTGTACACCACTGAATTTATTGACACGTCAAGGTAAAGAAATTTCAAAAATGAAAATATTTTTTAGTGTAGGAGAGTAATGTTTGGATACTAAAAACGAGGAATATCTAAAAAAAGGAAATTATTAAAAATGTATTTCAGATATTGTGTAAGTGATTTCACCAACTAACTATATCAGTAGATGATTTTAGTAATCTGAATTTGATTATAAATTAAGCCTTATACAAAAACTAATAGTGAAAAAAAATTGTATCTGAAATATTCAAGTCTTAGTTGTTGATGTAGCGATTTTAGGAAACCAGTTAAATTACTTAGCTTTAATGTTGGCAAACTTCTTAGATTTAATGTTTGTTTTAGACATATTTATTGTAGCCATGCAGATAAGTACAAAAAATTTACCAGTCTACATATCATGTAGGCCAACAACCTGAAAATGTTAGGTACAAGTGTTGAACTACTGGAAATGTATTGTATTCCATGAATGGCACATGTTGCTCACCACCATTTATCAAAATGTCATTTCTTTACCTAAACTCGACCTTTCTGATGTTTTTATCTTGTACATTGGACTGGAACCCTCTTTTGTAGGGAACAGCAAATGTTGTGTTTTGATATATGGTCTTAATGGTTAGCACAGGTCATTCCCAGCTGTTGCTGGTTCTCAGCTGGTTGGCCAAGCTTCTGCTGATTCTTAGCTGGTTGGTCAAGCTCTTATCAGCTGCTGCTGGTTCTTAGCTGGTTGGTCCATCTCCTCTCAGCTACTGGTTGAACCATCCCCTCTCAGCTGCTGCTGGTTCTTGGTTGGGCCAACTTGTTACAGCTGCTGCTGGTTCTTAAATGGTTGGCCTAGTTTGTCCCAGTGGCTGATAGTTTTTAGCTTGGTGACCAAGCTTATCTCAGCTGCTGCTAGTCCACTGCTGAATGACCTAGTTCGTCTCTGTGATTGTCCATTCTGAGCTGGTTGGTCTAGCTTAGCTATTCATAAAACTTTATGGGTCTCAGTTCTTTTTGGTAAAAATTTAAAGTTTATGGTTTGTATTAACAATCCTGGTAGTAATAAAGATATTGTTAAAACTAGTACTGAAAGTAGAACCAATAATGTAAATGAAGAACAACCTGATTGTAATATCCATGAAAACAGTTAATAGCACTCATAATGTAGGTAAACAAACCTTGGATATTCATGCAACACAAGACATCGATACTGAAAGCTTTATGCTAGTGACTTAAAAAAAAACAAAGAAAACTCACCAGATCTACACGAAACAAAACACAAGATTTACACAGAACAGAACAGAACACATCATCAAGTAACCACAAAACACATCAAAGAAAAACAACACTATAACCTCAGGTGTTCCAGGCATATACACAGCAACTCATTTGGTGGCAGAGTTACATAGTGTAAACCTACAGTGATATTAACTACAGCAAAGGAAATATCAAAGTGAGGTGTCCTCATTCAGGGTACTGACATCTCAGATTCTAATGTTCTATTAACTCTCCCAATACAGACTTGACCGAGTCACGTGACCTATTGTACTCGTTTAAAGGGTTTATAAAATTAATACTTATAACTTTCCATATATTGGATATATCTTCATGAAATTTGGCAGTCTTTCAGTTAATATTACAAGTCTTTCACATACAACAATTCATATTTCTTAGTGAAGTATTTCTAATGAAATAAAATAAAGATTTGTCCATTAATATATTGAGTATTTATTTTGAATAGTTTGTGTGCAAAGTAATTTTCATGTTTAAATTAAAAATACTTTTCATCATCTCAAAAATCTCCTTTGTGTAATCCCCAAAACCTCCTAAATGCATTTCAAGCATTTTTTTTAGTAAAAGTTTGTAGTTTATCTGTTATTTTCTCTACTCTATTTCAAAACAGGATTGGTCAATTTGACTGACCTCATCACTACCAAAAAAAAATCGAAATAAACCTAAATTAATTTTTTTTTCTAGAATGACTTCAAATTGTAAGTTGTAAATCACTTGGAGAACGTGCAGGTCACGTTACGCTATCAAATTACATTACCTATGAGCTGCTCACATGCGTGCCTCATGAACCATTTTAATTATATTATTATTATTATTACTTATTTTACCTAATCTTGTCTTAAATAACTTAAAAAGGTCTGTATTTTTAGATTTTAATTAATTTATAATAATAAATAAAGAATAAATATGAAAAACAATAAATAAAGTACTTACCCAATCTTCTTTTTTTTGTCCTTGATTGTCGAGGAGAGTTAAGCCTGATTTTCCTGACTTTCTAACTATGTGACAAGAGCCATTACAAATTCATCCAAACTAGTTGTTAACTTTCCATGGGAACAATGTTGCTACTCTGAGTGATATTGATGATTATCTGTTCAGAACACAATGATATACAATATGTCATTTGATAGATGAAATCCTTAACTTTCTATTGGTTATAAGTAATATATAATGAAATGTAAGAGAGAACTATCAACGAATTGTGAAAGAGAGGATGTGGCAGGAACGGTCTGATTTTCTATTTGATAGCTCTGTAACCAAACAAGATTGAAAGCTATAAAAATTATGGTTTGTTTGAGCAATAACAATTTTATAGAGAGTATTTTACCTTTAATTTCCTACATTTTCGAGTGGTGGTGGATAAAATAGGGATGATGACAGGCTAAGACTAAATGTGTCACGTGGGTCACACTAGTGGAAATTCTGGATTTTTTTTAAATATTGCCTTGTAGAATTAAGAACTTAAAACTTGTATACTATTAAAATATGGATTATTAGCTAAGATTTTATGCTATTCTAATTGGTATAACATAAACAAAAAGTAGTTTAATAAAATTTTGAATGTAAGACGCTAAAATCTTGTGTCATGCACAGTAAAGGGTATCCGGGACGATAGGGTTAAAAGAATTATTGGAAGACTCCTTTAAACATGGTCGTGTCACAATGCACCTTCCTGGAACAAGACTACAGACTGAGCCTGTTGTTATCTGCGAAATAAATGTCTACCTACACATAGAACGCATACAAGTAGAATTGGATCACAATAGCATCCCATACATGCTTGATTTTGCAAAATTTATTTATTTCAGTTAGCTATGAAATGTGAGGTTAAAACTGCCCTATAACATCCCACAATAGTTTAAAAAAACACTATAACATCCCATAATAATTAAAACACTATAACATCCTATAAGCAAAAAAATACTAACATCCCACAAAAGTTAAAACACTATAATATCCCACAATAGTTGAAAACTACTGTATAACATACATCCCATAAAAGTTAAAAACCTCTATAACATCACATAGTAGTTTAAAACTACTCAATAACATCCCATAATAGTTAAAAAACCACTATAACATCCAATAATAGTTTAAAACTATTGTTGATCATTACCACAAAAGGAGCGTGAAAGTGTTGTTGACAGTATAACATCCCACAATAGTTAAAAACCACTCTACAACATCCCATGATAGTTAAAAACCACTCTATAACATCCCATGATAGTTAAAAACCACTCTATAACATCCTATAATAGTTAAAAGACAACCATAACATCCCATAATAGTTAAAACTCTGTAATATGCAATAATAGTTTTGTTACTAAGTGATGATATATATTGTTTAGCATTACCATAAAAAGAATCATGAAAGTGTTGTGGACAGAGTGCCGAAGGAAATAAGGCATTTTCATAGAATAATTAGTTGTAAAAATCACTTAGATTAACAACTTTTAATATATAGAAAATAGATTAATTCAGAAACTTGAATCAATAGTTTTTACCTTCACGATAAATTTGATGCAATTGGCTCTAAGCTAGGTGATCTGACACCACATCTTTATTTTGGCTTATTATACCAACGCTCACTACACTTATAAGGTTTCATGGCACACCCACTCCCTTACAGCCCCTTGCACCCCCAGTGGTTTGACAGTAATCGAACTATTCTATCTGGATAAGTGCATTTTGGCTTTTATGACTTCATTTGGTTATATCTTCATCTGGAATACAATTCTGTTGTAATCAGTTTCTGTAATAGCCTGAAAGAACTGATGAAAATAAAATGTATTGGTCTTGAAAAAAAACAAAAAACTCCATTTTAGATAATGTAATTTTAGACAGCACTGACAACTGATGAAGATTTATTGGTTACATAAAATGTTAACTTCAAACCTAGATAGGTTTTAAAAATAATAAGCAGTAGTTTCTACTCATATTTTTTAAAATAATTGTTTAAAAACCTGAGTTAAACGACATCCTTAAGAATTCATACGCTCACCTTTCACTGTAACATACTTATGAGAAGTCAATGAAGTTGTGCAGCAGTTTTAGTTATTTCACATTTTCCTTCCAAACTACAGTCTTTAAGCTTATCAAACTGCATACTACAACAGAAACTTTTTTACAAATAAAGAATGCTTTTTATTTGCCCTTAACATATCCCATGTATCCTGACTGATCCACACTTCTTTTCCAATATGAACCTACAAAATACATAAAGTAAAAACTAAAGAAAATAATAACCCAGTTGAGTTACTTAGTCACCGACATAAAAATGAACTTCCTTACCTTATTATAAATACTTTACACATCATATATGCAATTGAGTTACTTTTGCCCCCCTCCTGCATAAAAAGTAATTGGATTCCCTACATTTTTCTCCTTGTTGACAATTCTTAAGCTTGTTGGACCCTTTGGGCTCCCTTTTGACCTACCCTGCAAGTATAGCATAGTTACACCACTGCCCATATGCAAAACAATATATTTTAATAAAGAAATAATT
Organism: Limulus polyphemus; assembly: GCF_000517525.1. Lineage (NCBI taxonomy): Eukaryota > Metazoa > Arthropoda > Merostomata > Xiphosura > Limulidae > Limulus > Limulus polyphemus. The sequence goes on from NW_013665885.1 coordinate 481,781, forward strand.
TCAAAATGTTTTTGCAACAGCATTTATTTATGTTATTGTAAAGTTTTTAAAGTATTTCTTGACAAGTTTTTAACTTTTTCTTAATTTCATAATTGAAAAAGGAACTTCATTTACATTTTCTTGAAATAGTGGCCCATGAATTTATTCTGCTATTTTCTCTGTCATAATCAGCATTAGGTTTTTGATTTTATGCTATTGAAATGAACTACTTTTCCTGTGCTAAGATGTACATATAAACAAAGTTCTTACTAATTATATAGAGAAATACATCTTGTAGTGAAATTATTATGTTACTTCATCAACTTCACTGTAGTTTTATGTTAAAAGTAAAAAATATAAAGCTTTTGCACAGGTCTCATGCACTTTACAAAGCACAATTTTCACTGGTATTTATTCATGTAACTAATTTATTGAACTTAAGTGTATTATTTATCAAGTATGAACATAACTTACTTCCTTATCCCTACACTAATCTTCCTGTTTTTCTATGTATGTCAATGTCATCTCTACTTCACATTCTAAGATTTTTGGAACACAAAAACTTTTCTATTTGTTGTAAAATGATATTTAGAACCTTTTTTTTTCTACAAAGAATTAATTTGTAAATGTGTTAAATATGGTACAGTGTTTTTTCAGGATTTTTAGATATCTAAGTTATTGTCATATAAGCGTACCGTTCAGAATGATGGATTGATTAAAGATGTATATTAATGTCAAATGTATCAGATGCTTTGTCAGCCAGAAGTTATTCTTTTAGACCCAACAATTTATCACATGTATTTAATAGTGATGGCAGCCCTATTTTTAAATCTTCAGGTTTCTCTTTGTGGCCATTATATGTGTGGTTGATTAACAAGCTTCCACCTTATGAAAGAAACAGAATATGCTATTGGCAGGGCTTCAGTTTGGAAAGAAAGAGCCTAGAATTGACATATTTTTAAACCAATTTGTAAAAGACGCTAAAGTTTTAGTAGTTAATGGTGTCACATGGAAAAAGGACTGAAACTAAAGTTAATAGCAAAGTAATTGATCTTTGTTGTATTGTAGATAGTGTTATAAAGCCAATTATTCAGAACACTGCCCAATTTAATGGTTACTATGGTTGTGGTTTTTGTTACCACCCTGATTTGTACAATGATGGATGTGTCAGTTATCCAGCAGATGTTGAGTACAAAGAGGGAAATGTTGTGAGACATGAAGCTTGTTGTCAGAGAGAGGAGGAGTGTTAATGGTGTAAATTTTTTAAATAATGACTGGCTTTGTTCTAGATTACATGCATCTTGTTTTGCTTGGTGTCACAAAGCAAATAACCAACTTATTGTTCACCTGGTTTTTCTAAAAGTATTATATAAGTAAAACCTACATTATTGAGGGTGATAAACAGTAGGGTATGGTAAATAAAACCACCACCATACATTACAAGACTACCATGTTCTTTATATGAAAGACAATTCTAAAAAACTTTTGAATGGAAAGCATGGCTCTTGTTCTATAGCTTACTGTGCTTAGAAGGTGTTTTACCCAAAGAATATTTCTTTGTTTGTAGAAGCTGTTTATATACAATTGAGAGATAAAAAAAAACAACAACACCACAATAAGTTAACCATGCTGACGTTATTATTCTATAATTTGAGTTGAAAACAATTTCTATATGATTTACATAATGTGACATTTAATATACATTTATTGACCCATTTGTGTTCAAGTGCTAAGAACTGCCATGGACTCATGTTGCTTTTGCATTTGAATCTGCAAATGGTCAATTGGTAAAATTAGTAAAAAAGTGCAAAAGGTTTTCTGCAGTTGATTGTGAACAAGTTCCTGTTTAAGATGGCTTTACCAACTTTCTCAAACTTATACAAAATTAGAAGTGGCATTCTTTTGTAACAGCCTTCAACAGCATGCACCATTAAAATGTACACACTTAGTTGATGATAAAATACATTTACTTGGGTATATAGCTGTACAAATTACTTTGAGTTGGGATGAATCTGGGGTAGTTGCAGGAACTGCTGTTTATATTCCAGAATCATTTAAAGTATTTTAGCAAATGGTTGTGAATAAGCAACTGATGTGTTCAGTAGAATATAAAAAGAAGGTAAAATCAGATGATAGTGTTGTACAGCAAAAAAAGAATGCAAATAGTATTGTATTTAATATTTTCACTTGCTCATGTGACAATTCAGAGAAATGTTTAGTATTGTTGAAGGAATTCAGATTATTAGTTGTGCCAATTGTGAGTGACATGTTGTCAAGTGCTAGGGTGAATAATATTAACCTTTGTAGGGAACAGAATAATATTAGAGCAGTTCTGCAAACTAATATTATCTCCAAATGTATTGCTATAACTTTCACAGATACTAGCTACATTTATTTTTGTGCCTTTCCTAATGTTCATGAATGAGACTGATTTAATGATTTGAGGAATGAAGCACTGCAATTTAGCAATAAAAAGATACATGTATATCCATTTTGAAATAAATAGTCATGTTTTCCACTTTTTTTTATTGTCTTGTATTATTAATCTGATGCCAAAAAAGTAACACATAATCAGAAATCTTTCTAATTTTAGTAAATTATCATCACATTGTAGAGTGAGGTAGGAAATTGACATATTTATATCATGTCAATTTTATTACTTTCAGCTTAAACATACAGGGTGTCCACAGTGAAAGAAACAACTTTGAAGCCTTATATATGTTTATTGAATAATGCAAACAAAGTAATATTCACACAGTTTCATTTGGTATATGGTACATATCATTCTACCTGCGGTGCTACGAACAGCAAAAGCACGTCTAAGTATACATGGCCTACAAAGAAAAATGGGCCGACAATCCTGTTACGCATAAAACCACTCCAAATGTTAACTTTTGAACTGTCTCTTTTGACCTCATGGGTGTCATGAATTCTCTGCTCCCCAGATGTGGTAGTTGTGTTTATTAATGCACCCACATATGTGAAATGTTACTTTGTCAGAGAACATGATCCAGTTCAGGTACTCAGGGTTGTTGTGCAGACTGGAGCACATGCATGGCAAAATTTCTTCTTTTGATTTGATCACCCACTCTTAGTTGCTGAACCAGTTTGAAGCTTACATGGATAGAGCTGCAGCCATGTGTGCATGACTTTATGCACAGTTGAATGTGGAATTTGCAGTTCATTACTGGTACAGTGGATGGACTTCCTTGGGCTTCTGTGGAAGGCAGCATGTATACGTTCAACATCTTCCTTCGATGTTCTGGGCTTTCCTACACCATGCTGTTTTAGGACACTGCCAGTCTCCTCAAATATTTTCATCCATGAGTACAGGTCTCTTCAGGTCAGTGGTTCCTTGCCAAAAGGTGTACAGAATTGTTGTTGCACCAGGGTAGGTGATTTTAATTTGGCCATCCATAACACACTTGTTGAAATTACCTTGCATTATTTATTTAAATATTAGATTCTCAAATTTATTCAGTAAAAAGTTATAAGGCTTCAAAGTTCTTTCATTTCAATGTGGACACCCTGTATTATAACAGAAACATAAAACTTTAAAAAAATTCTACCTATTGTGACAAAGAACAAAAGGACAAAATAAGATTTTAAAAGGTACATCATTTTATTTTATCACAAAAACGCACTGTTGCCACTCATTGTTCTTGGTAGGCAGTGTTTAATACTGCAGAGCCTTATGTTCTTGATCATAAGTGCTATCATATAAATTAGAGTATTTACGAATTCTGTTGATACAGCTGAAACAATTAAATAAATGTTTGTGCTTCCCACGTTAATTGGATTTTCATTTTTGTAACTCAAAGTTAAATTTTTTATTAATTAAATTTTTTTTATGAATGTTACTGCAGAATAACAATTAAATGCTTATTTGTTATGACATTTAGTTTTTGCTATAATTTTCATCAATCAAGTTACAGTTTTTCTGAAGCTATTTAAAGTGCTTTATTCATTTATCAAATTTAATTAAATGCCGAATGTATAATAAAATAAATAAGCATTTATATATATATTCACACACGTATATATATAGAAACTTACACCTTGTCAATTGAAAAAATTAGATCTACGTTGATACTGCAATAAGTTTCACTAATGTACTGTTCTAAGTTGCATGTATTATATACATGTAAGTACATTACAGCTTCTAAACCAGCTGGAACCAGCAGCCCCACATCATTTCCAGTTAAAAACCAGCAATAATGTTAGAAGTTAGCTGCCTCAATTAGCTAAGATCCATCGAAGACCAATAAAACCATCATAGTTCCATTTTGACACCAGCAAGTCCAATGCAGACAAGCATGATAGCTAAGCTGACCTGTGCTGGTTTTTCCAGTAGGGCATGGCACACATGCCAAAATAGACTAAATACATTCATCAGTGGCTACCTTTGTTGCTGAATAATGAGATTATTGCACAACATTTCTTTTCAACACTGTTTAACTCAAACCATTCATCAAGCAAAAGTTTCTCATTTTGAGTATGAGAAATTTTGAAATATTGAACTAGTGAGAACAACTTCAGCATTTCCGAATTTTGCAATATGTGTACCATCAGGCCAGTACATGGTGTCAAATATGTTTTTCAAAAGAAGAGAGCTGATAGTATCAAATATTTTGTCCATATATTTTTCATTTTGATATTTTTTTCTTTTGTTCATGTTGAAATTGTTGTGCTCCCATCTCTTCCACATGTAATTTATTGTATGAAACAATTCACACTTAAATTTAGCACCAAATTCTTCTTCCTTCACACCTGATTGCTCAAAAAAGATTTTCTTGTTTATGCTTTGCCCTTTCTACAGTTAGATTAACTTGAATGATTAGCACTTTTTCCTGAAATACCTTAGATGCAGATTTATACACATTTAACAAAGTCAGTTTAAAATGTCCGAACTTTAAAATTCCCATTGTTTTTGTCCATCTTGAGTGCTATAACTTGATGCATTTTCAAGATGAATAACAACTACTAGCAAGCTTGCATGAAGACCATTTAGCGTGTGTGATGTGTGCTTACAACCCATTTTCAGTTGGACAACTTTCTGTTCAAGAATAGGGGCAACTCTATGCAGATCATACAGTCTTTTAACAGATGAACTGTAAAATGAGTAAATGTTTTTTCACATTTCTGGACAAGACAAGCATTGCTGTAAGCATCAAGTACAGCTAACTGTAACCTGTGAACAATACAGTTAAATTATACAAGTTGTGCTTCAATAACTTGCATCTTTACCACAAGACCACCTCACAATCCTTCATATTTGATGGACTGTCTGTTCCTAGCCCCACTGTCCATTCAGGATTTTTAAATTGTATTTACAATTTGTACAAAGATGTTATGATGGTTTCAAAGTAATAATCAACTGTTGCACTGGACAGTAGCTCCAAAGAAAGATAGAATTCCTCTACTTCATTCTCTTTTATGTAGCAGATATAACTTATCACACATCTTATTTTAGGTTTCTATATATTTATCTGATAAACTTCTAATATGAAGCGAGTTGCATTTTGTCTTTAATCAAGTTTTTCAGAAAAATGTCTGAAATTGGCATAATGAAACTTGTGCAAGTTGTTTAGTTTGTGTATTTATGTAAGATCTGTCCCCATTATATGTAACAATATTGTTATTGTTTTTAAACCACTGAATGATTTATAATGGTAGGCAATGAAAGACATCATTGAAAATAAGTTCCATATTTTTCAGTAATTTACTGGACATTTTCATTATACATTAAGCAAGAGGAGTTGATAGATATTGGATTATTTTTTTGCTGATAATGCTCTTGTACAAAAGTGTTGAGAGTGCTTTATCATTTTGACTCGGATATTATACCACCTCTTGAATATACAAAAAAAAAATATATTTTTAAGTTGTTACATTTATTGTAAAACATGGATAAAAATGCATGTTGAATAACAGTTTGTATTATGTAGGCCTACTACAAGTGTTAATACATAACATACATTTTTTCATTGCAAATGATATTTCACATCACTTAAAATGCATACATATCTTTTCACTCACAAGGAAGTATTTTTATATTTAGGTTGGCCTTTACAATTTCAGACCCTCTGTGAGACCTGTTCCTTTAGAGGTTCACATTTCAGGTTACCCTGGAAAACATTATTGCCCTCGAATGGCCTTGATGAATAAACCTGCCTATCAAGGTAAACAATTTATCAATGCCAAGTATATCAAAATGCTTTAGACAGCACTGGCTTCAGTTGGTAGAATAAGTTTTTGTTTTAGTATTCCCATTGAATAGTTATAGTATTATTAAAGTTAAATAATAATGTCCTGTGTAGTTTTTGTTGGAAGCTGTGTGTTTTCAAATTTGTAATAAATTTTATTCATTAACAAAATCTAATTAGATTTCATTTGGTTGTAAACCATTTTCACCAATTAATGGAAATTGTTATAAATTGATTAGTTTCATTTTTCCCTTTTCCATTATCATATAAGAAGGATGTTATTCTTAAAAAAAAATTTTCCCCCTTTTTTTTCTAGGTGTGAATAAAAAATTTTCATTTGATGATAATCATATCAATTTATTGTCCACACATTTCTTTCTGACATGTTACCACTGAAAATTTATAACAAACATTCAACTTAATTACATCAAAATGTTTATATTTTGTTAGCTATTTGCACCCATTCACCCAACAAACCAGTTCTGATTTTCGTTTCATCAAGAAGACAAACTCGTCTCACTGCTCTGGACTTGATTGCTTTCCTTGCTGCTGAAGATAATCCCAGACAATGGAATAAAACACCAGAATCAGAGGTTAGGTGGCCTTTAATTTTCTGTTTTATTTCAAATTAAGAGCTGCTTAGTGATAAGAATATCATACTAAAGAATTTGTAAGATATTGTCGCGTCAGCGAGGTCACGTGACTATTGTCACGCCACGTTTTCT